>NW_026555226.1:0-98036 GCF_021234165.1 Pteronotus mesoamericanus | reverse complement strand
AGAAGGAAAACTTCTATATTTTTGTAAAGCAAGTGTAACATTGTTGTCAAAACCTGATAAAGGAGAAGGCTCCCAAGATGGCAGCAGAGTAGTAGGCAACTCCATTCATCTGCTCTCAGATACTAAACAGATTTGAAGTCCAAACTCAGAGCAAAGAGTGAGTGAAAGTGTCTGTGAGTGAGAGTGTATGCAGAGCATAGTGTGGGGAGTATGCAGGAGTGAGCAAGAACTTGTGGCCTGCGTGGTGCCTGGCAGCCAATGGCCAGAGCTTTCTAGGAGGCCTGCCAATGCTTCCCAGCCCAGCACTGCTGGCTTCACAGTGTAGGTAGCTGAAGGTTTGCTCAGGACCCATAAGCTACCAGGACAGTAAGAGAAAGCTTGGGAGGTATGGGCTTCAGATACAGCACTGCAGGAACAGGCAGGCCCGAGGCTGAAGTCCTCTGGAGGGAGCAGAGACAGCATACCCTCACTGCCATGTGTTATATTAGAGCTGAAGGGATCTTCCCAATGTTATCCGAGAAAGATTCAGAAAAAAACTTCATCTAAAATTGTTGGATGTCCTGCAAGGAGGTGGCCATCCCTGACCATGAGACACTGTGTAATTTTTGGGGAGAGAGAGTACATGAAGAGGACCACCAAGGACCTGTGCTACAGTGTGGGGACAATAAAAACATTCTTTTAAAATGGGAGCTGAGATGTATCAGAGGGTTGGTAGGTACCTGGGCATGCAGGCCAGTGCATGCAGGCAGGAGACAGAAGCTTTGCTAACCGAAAAACTCAGAGACAGGGAAAACCCTGAACAGGTTAGCCTGAACCAACACAGATCCCAAGCAGAGGGCAGAGCACAGTGGAGAATTTGGGATGAACCTACTGTGAGAGAGTGGTAGGCTCAGGTCTGGAAGGCTGGAGCTGAATGTCTGAGATTTGCTGCAGTCAGCCAGAACCTTTCACAGAGACGCAAACCCAATCCCCACCCATGGGAGTACAGGCTCAGCAGAGTGGTACGGTCAGATACAGGAGTTTTCTGCTGCTGTGTACATTTCTTCAGGGAAGAGAAGAAAAAGGTCCTGTACCAGACACTATATGCTACATAGCTCCTTGGGCTCCTATTTACTAAATGCAGCAGAGCAGAGAAAATAGAGACAGCACCACAGGACAGTATATTCTCTCCTGCAAAGCTGTTTAACATTCGTTTCATATCCTTTAAGTTTGGGTATAATAAGGCACCAGGTTTTATAATATAGTTTATTTCAAATCTTATATATTGGTCTTCCCTTCTCTTACTCCATACTACCTCCTTCCTCCTCCTTCATTTATTGGTTTTAAATTCTATTTTCTCTCTTGCTATAACTTGTCTCTATTCTGCACTATTACTATTTTGTCCTCCCCCCTTTAACCTCTAAAGACCATTTGTGATTGTCATTATCTCACATTCCCTCTCCCGTTATTACAATACCTTTCTTTTCTCTCCACCTTTATCAATCTTTGCTCATAGGTAGTGGATAAGGTGGTTGCTGTTATAGTTTTTCAATCTTATTTCTAGATAGTGACTATCTTTGTATTTTAAATCTCAAATTTCACTGTTCCCCTCATCTACTCCATTTTGCCTTCTTTCTGCCCTTCTCTTATTTTTGTTTTAAACATTAATTATTCCATGTCTTAGCTGGGTTTTCATCCCACACTCTTAATATTCCTCCTCCCTATATCCTCTAAACATAACTTCTCTTTCCTGTAGACATCTCTTAAGTTCTTTTTTCTTTCCTTGTGCCCTCTTATTCCCATTCCACCTATATAAATCTTAGCTCATTGGTTGTTGACATCTCTGTGATGGAGATTTTTCTGCAATTAGGGCCATATTATTTTACATATATTTGTTATGGTGGTGGTTGTCTGTTTTTTCTCTCCCTAGATATATACAAATATATATATATATATTTTTCCCTTAAATTTTGGTTTTAACTTAATACTACACACTTCTTTTCTCTTACTCCATTCCACCTTCCTGCCTCCCTTTTTTAGTTATGAAGTATATTTTATTTTCTTTCCTACTTTGCCTTGTCTCTATTCCCTACTCTTATTTTTGCCCCTTCCTCTACGCTTGCAAAATATCTTTTCATTCAATTAGTCATCTCATATTTGTTTTTCCTCTCTTATAATAGTCTTAATCTCTTTAAACCTTTATTAATATTGGAACAGTTGATAGTGTAATTGTGAGTGGGGAATATCTTTGTGGATGTGGGTCTGTTTCCTGAGCTGGTTGGTTTTTGTTCTGGCAGCACTTGTACAACAGTATACAAGATACGGAGGGTGGAGTGACTCCAGTCAGTCAGCAAGAGGGAAGAACCCATCAGAGAAGAACCCAACAACAACAAAAACCCAATTACAACCACATAAAAGACATAAAGGGAAGTGCAAGAGCATCAAGCACAGGTGATCAAGGAGTCCCACAGGTTTCCTAACACAGAATATTATACCACTAAGACAGGGAGTCAAAGCAGATAAATATAACAATCGGAAAGAAACAAGAAGAGTCATCTAAAATGGGAAGACAAAGAAACAACCTTCAAGTGAAAGGAAATGAAGAATCCCCAGAGAGACTGCTAAATGAAATTGAGGCAACCAAACTATCAGACATCGAGTTCAAAATAAAGGTTATAAGGATGCTCAAGGAACTCAGTGAGGACTTCAAAGAACTCCAGGGAAGCTTCAAGGAACTTACTGCAAACTACACCAGCATGAAAAAGGACATAGAAACTATCAATAACAGACAGGAGGAAATGAAAAATACAATATCTGAAATGAAGAACACAGCAGAAGGAATTAAAAGCAGGTTAGATGAAGCAGATGATCGAATCAGTGAGCTGGACAAGGAGGAAAAATTCCAAGAGACAGTAAAAAATTCAAAAACAACTCAAAAAGAAGAAAGAGGGGTAAAGGGAGCTGCAGGATTGCATGAAACATAATAATACCCATATAGTAGGGATACCAGAAGGAAAAGAAGAGGAGCAAGGGACAGGAAACCTGTTTGAAAAAGTAATGATAGAAAACTTCACCAACTTGATGAGATAAAAATTCACACAAGTCCAGGAAGTACAGAAGGTCCCAATCAAGATGAATCCAAAGAGGCCTACTTCAAGACACATAATAATTAAAATGTCAGATTTTAAAGACAGAGAGAATCTTAAAGGCAACCAGAGAGAAACAAGAAGTAACATACAAGGGAGCTCTCATAAGGCTAGCAGCTGATTTCTCAACAGAAACACTACAAGCCAGAAGGGAATGGCAAGAAATATTCCAAGTCATGAAAAGCATTTCCTGCAACCAAGACTACTCTGCCCAGCAAGGCTCTCATTTAAAGTGGAAGGTGAAATAAGGAGTTTCCCCAGACAAAATAAGGCTAAAAGAATATACCCCCACGAAACCATCATTGCAAGGCATGCTAAAGGGTCTGCTTTAAGAAGAAGAAAAGGAATGAGAAAAAGAGGAACATAAGTACAAAGGGGAAAAAATGGCAATGATAAGTACCTATCAATAATAATCTTAAAGGTAAATGGATTAAATGCCCCAGTTTAAAGACATAGGGTAGCTGAATGGATAAGAAAACATGACCCGAATATATGCTGTCTGCAAGAGACCTACATCAGAACAAAAGTCCCACACAGACTGAAAGTGAAGGGTTGGAAGAAAGCATTCCAAGCAAATGGACAGGAAAAAAAAGCCAGAGTTGCAATACTTATATCAGACAAAATAGACTTCAGAACAAAGAACATAAAAAGAGACATTGACAGATACTTCTTAATACTCAAGGGAATAGTCCATCAAGAAGATATAAATATTGTAAATATATATGCATCCAACATAGGACCACCCAAATATATAAGGAAAATCTTGCAGGACTTCAAGAAAGATATAGACAGCAATACATTTATAGTGTATTGGGGATTACTATATAGTGTATAGTGTATAGTATATAGGGGATTTCAACACCCCACTGTCAACAATTGACAGATCTTCCTAACAGAGAATCAACAAGGATAGCATAGCACTGAATAATGCACTAGATAAAATAGACTTAACTGATATATATATAGAACATTTCACCCCAAAGAAGCAAAATATACATTCTTTTCATTTTTTTATTTTTGTTTAGTTATAGTTCTCTCCATTTCCCCCCCATTACTCTACCCTGCCCTACTCACCCACCACCTCCCACATTCAATCATCCCACTATGTTGTCTTTGTCCCATGGGTCCTTTATACATGTTCCTTGACTGGGCCCTTCCCCTTCTTTCCTTCATTATCCCCCTCTTCTCTCCCCTCTGATCACTGTCAGTTTATTCTTTATTTCCATGTCTGGTTCTATTTTGCTCGCTTGCTTGTTTTGTTGATTAGGTTACAGGTATAGGTGAGATCATATGGTATTTGTCTTTCACCATCTGGCTTATTTCACTTAGCATAATACTCTCTAGTTCCATCCATACTATCCCAAAAGGTAGGAGTTCCTTCTTTCTTTCTGCTGCATAGTATTCCATTGTGTAAATGTACCACAGTTTTTTGATCCACTCATTTACTTATAGCACTTAGGCTGTTTCCAGCACATGGATATTGTAAATTACACTGCTATGAAATTGAGGTGCATAGGTTCTTTTGAATTGATGTTTCAGGAGCTTAGGGTACATTCCAAGCAGTGGAATTGCAAGGTATGAAGGCAGGGCCATTTTCAGTTTTTTGAGGAAATTCCATATTATTTTCCAATGATAGTTTTACTTTCTCCTTTCCAATTTGGATGCCTTTCATTTCTTTTTCTTGTCTGATCTCTGTGGCTAGAACTTCCAATACTATGTTGAATAGAAGTGGTGAAAATGGACACCCTTTCTTGTTCCTGATCTTAGTAGGATAGCTTTTAGTTTTTGCCCATTGAGTATGATGTTGACAGTAGGTTTTGCATATATGGCCTTTATTATGTTGAGATATGCTCCCTATATCCCACTTTGCTGAGTGTTTTGATCATAAATGGATGCTGTACCTTATCAAATGCTTTTTCTGCATCTATTGATACAATCATATGGTTTTTGTCTTTCCTTTTGTTTATGTGATGTATTACATTTATTGATTTGTAAATATTGTACAATCTTTGCATCCCTGGAATAAATGAAATTAATCATGATGTATGATCTTTTTAATGTATTGCTGGATGCTGTTTGCCAATATTTTGTTGAGGATTTTAGCGTCTATGTTCATCAGTGATATTGACCTGTAGTTTTCTTTTTCTGCTGTGTGCTTATCTGGTTTTGGGATTAGGATGATGCTGGTCTTATAAAAAGAGTTTGGGATTCTTCTCTCTTCTTGGATTTTTTGGAATAGTTTGAAAAGGATAAGGGTTAGCTTGTCCTTAAATGTTTTGTAAAATTCAGTGAAACTGTCTGTTCCAGAGCTTTGTGTAGGGGGAGTATTTTGATTACTGCTTCAACTTACTAGGTGTTCTTGGTCTGTTCATGATTTCTGCTGCTTCTTGATTTAGTTTTGGAAGGTTGTATGTTTCTAGAAATTTGTCCCTTTCACCCAGGTGTTCAAATTTCTTGGCATATATTTCTTAGTAGTAATTTTTTACAATCCTTTGTATTTCTGTGGTATCAGTTGTAATTTCTCCTCTTTAATTTCGGATTTTATTTATTGGGGTCTTATAACTTTTTTTCTTGATGAGTCTGGTTAAAGTCTTGTCAATTTTGTTTATCTTTTCAAAGAACCAGCTCCTGGATTTATTGATTCTTTGAATTGTTCTGTTAGTCTCTATCTCATTTAATTCTGCTCTGATCTTGACAAAATATACATTCTTTTTAAATGCACAAGGAACAGTCTCAAGATAGACCACATGTTAGGACACAAAATAAACCAACAAATTCAAGGACACTAATATCATATCAAGCATTTTCTCAAATTACAGTGGCTTGAAACTAGAAACCAACCTAAAGAAAAAAACTAAAAAACAGTCAAATTCTCGGAGACTGAATAACATATTATTGAACAATGAATGAGTGAACAATGAGATCAAGGAAGAAATCAAAAAGTTTCTGGAAACAAATGAAAATGAACACACAACAGCTCAAAACCTATGGGACACAGAAAAGGCAGTCCTGAGAGAGAAATTCATAGCAATACAGGCCTCCCTAAAAAAGACAGAAACATTTCAAACAAACAGCCTAATTCTACAACTACAAGAGCTGGAGGAACAACAACAAACAAAACCCAGAGCAAATAAAAGGAGGGAAATAATCAAGATCAGAGCACAAGTAAATGACATAGACACTAAAAGAACAATTCAAAGGATCAACAAATCCAGGAGCTGGTTCTTTGAAAAGATAAACAAAATCAACAAGTCTTTAAAAAGACTCACCAAGAGGCAGGGGAGAGCTATGGGGGAAAAATAGGGACAAGTGTACTTAACAGCAATTAAATGAATACAAACATACATACATACATACATAGTAAATTAAAACCTGACTACTTCCTTCCAGCTCCTTCTTGTCTGTAAGGTTTCTTTTGAGAAATCAGCTGATAGTCTTATGGGAACTTCTTTGGAAGAAACTCTCTCCAGAATCTTGATCCCTTTAAGATTCTCTCCTTATCTTTAATCTTGGGTAATTTAATTATGATGTGTTGTGTGTTCCTCCTAGGGTCCAACTTCTTTGGGACTCTCTGAACTTCCTGTCCTTTGCCATATTGGGGAAGTTTTCCTTCATTATTTGTTCAAATATGTTTTCAGTTTCTTGCTCTGCCTCCTCTCCTTTTGGCACCTCCATGATTCAGATATTGGAATGTTTAAAGCTGTCCCAGAGGTTCCTAAGCCTCTCCTAATTTTTTTGAATTTCTTTTTCTTTTTTTCTGTTCTGGTTGAATATTTATTTCATGTATTCAAAGTAATAAAATGCAAGGATATATGTCCAAGATGACTCTATCCAGCGAAGCTCTTGTTTAGAATGGAAGGGCAGATAAAGTGCTGCCCAGAGATGGTCAAGTTAAGGAGTCCATCATCACCAAGCCCTTATTAATATAAAATGTTAAAGGGACTTTTCTAAGAAAAAGAAGATCAAAACTATGAACAGTAAAATATAACAAATTCACAACTATCAACAACTAATCTAAAAAACAAAAACAGACTTAGCAAACAACTAGAACAGGAACAGAATCATAGAAATGGGGATCACATGGAGAATTATTGGTGGGGAGGTGGAGGGGGGAGGATGGGGGAAAAGTTACAGGGAATTAGAAGCATAAATAGTAGGTACAAAAGACAGGGGGAGGTTAAGAATAGTATAAGAAATGGAGAAGCCAAAGAACTTATATGTATGACTCATGGACATGAACTAAGCGGGGAAGGGGAGGGCGGGTAGAATGTTGGAGGATGGGGGAGTGCAGGGCAGAGGGGGATAAAGGGGTGAAAAAATGGGACAACTGTAATAGCATAATGAATAAAATGTACTTTTTAAAAACCTGACAAGTTGGCACAAATGAAGATAACTATAAACTTGATCTCACTTTTGTGACTCTAGATGCAAAACTGTTTTAAACAAAACAAATCCAGCAGCACATTAGTAAAATAATACATCACGATCAAGAGAAGTTTATTCATTGTAAGTACTTTTCCTACTGTATTACTGATCTGCTTTAACATCCACATATGCAGTGCCTTGAATTGGTAATGTACTGTGGTTATTAGATTAACAGCTTAATTTGAATATTCAGATGATAATGCATAAAACATCATTGCCAGTAAGGATTTTGACTAGTACATTGACAAGGGACATTACATGAAGTTGGTGCCATTTCAAAAGGTGTCAGGTAGTAATCTTATACCATAATTTGCATAGCACTGTAATAGAAATTTATTTTGAGATGTTAGTATGTTATTTACTACACCTTACTGTGATATACGTGTTGTAGATATATTTAAGTATTCGGTTACATGGTTTCACAATAAATTACATTACTGCTGGCTCTAGAACCGAAAAAGAAAAAAGGAAAACAGAGAGAGAGAGAGAAATTTATTCAGCGTATGAGATGATTTGGTGTTAGGAAATTTATTAGTATAATTTCTTTTATTGATAGGCTTAGGAATAAAAATCATGTGGTTTTCTCCAATTACTTAATGAAAAGCATTTGACAAAATTCAACTCCAAGTCTTTATAAGTAGCATTCAATAAAACAGTAATCAATGGCTAGTTTTTACATTATATATATTTAATATGTATATATATGTATGTATATCTCAAATCCCAAAATCATGCTCCATGGTGATATAGTAGGCTTTCCCACTATAAAGAACAGGACAAGAAATCTCACTGTTACCATTATTGTTTAACATGTTACTACAGATACTAGCCAACTCGGACAAGAGAAATGAGAAGAAAAACATTTTGAAAGAGACAGGTAATTGTCACTATTGGCACATGATATGAATATATATGTAGAAAACCCAACAGAATCTCCTGAAAAACTATGCCAAAAAGAAAATTCAATAAGATAGCAGGATACAAAATTAACTGAAGAAATCATTAGCCTTTACATAACAATAACAAGAAAGTAGGGAGTATAATGAAAAGGGGGCAGGAGAGTCACATTTACAAACAAAACCAAACGATGAAATAGGAAACTCAATAAGCAAACTCAATGTCAAAAAAATTAAAATAATACTGAAAGATACAAAAACTTCAATCAAGACACCATGTGCTTGATAAGAAGATTCAGACATTGTGTTAATTCTCCCTAAATTTATTAATATGATGCAGTTTATATAAAATTACTAACTTTTTTCCTGGAATTTACAAAAACTATTCTAATGTTTATGTAGTAAAATAAAGGGTAATAACAAATAAAATAGGGTGGAGGAAAGCAATGGGTCGAGTATATTGAAATCATACTCATATAAAATCTTAGTATTTAAAACAGTGGTTTGCTGTTTAAAAAAGTGCATGGAATGTAAATCCAGAAATAAATCTAAGAATATAGAGGAATGTAAATCCTAACCTACATCTTAATACCTTCAGGAATATAAACCTAAATAGTAAATTCAGAAATAAACCTAATAAAAAGAATTTAGTACATGATAAAAGTGATATCTAAAATTAGTAGGAAAAAGGCTTTTCAATAAACAGTTTTGGTGTGATGACAAAAAAAATAAACTTTGAATATCCATTGTATGCCAGGATATGCTCCAAGTGAGTCAAAATTGAAATGTAAATCATAAGTCATAAATGGATTTGCCAGAAGAAAAATATGGGTGAATTTATTCATACTTTGACAGGCAGAAGTCCTTGCTAACTAATCAAAATTCAGAAACCAGTTTTTAAGGGACAAATTTGACTATAAAAAATAAAAGTCATGATACATCAATACAATGGATTATTTTTCCATGCTAAGAAGAATTGAGCTGTCAAGTCACAAAAAAACATGGAGGAGCCTTAAATGCCTACTGCAAAGAGAAAGAAGCCAGTCTGCAAAGGCTAAATATTCTATGATTATAACTGAACAACATTTTGGAAAAGGCAAAACAATGGAGACAGTAAAAAGATCAGTGGTTACCAGGAGGGAGGGAGAAAGAGAGGGATGAATAGGTGGAGCACAAAGAACTTTTAGGGCAAGGAAACTTCTAAATGATACTAGAATGGTGGGTGTGAGTCTTTATACATTTGTCAAAACCCACACAATGTATAACGCAAAGAGTGAACCTAATGTAAATTATGGATTTTGGGATATAATGATGTGTCTATGTTGGGTCATTGCCTGAAACAAATAAATGTACTACTGTACTATAGGATTTTGATGGTGGGAGAGTCAGTGGTTGGGGGTAGGGGAGAGATATATGGGAACTTTCTAAATCAACAGATAAAGGTAGACAACTTGATGCAAAAATAGACAAATGATGTAGGTAAGAATAGATAGAAAAGGTGACAGAGACAGAGAGCCCTGGCCAGTGTGGCTCACTTGGCTGGAGTGTCAAGGTTGCAAGTTCAATTCCCAGTCAGGGCACATACCTAGGCTGTGGGTTTGATACCTGGTTGGAGCGCATGTGAGAGGCAACCAATTTCAAATTAATTTTAATTTAAATTTTTAATAAAGGCGACAGAGAAGGAAATAATGTTCAACATTCTTTAGAGTATGAGAATCGCAAATTGTAACTATACAGAGCTAATATTTCACTGATCCTGTTGTTAAAAGTTTCCTGGATGGTGCAGGCCAAGGTCAACTTCCACCTGAGTTTTGCCTGGGGCATTCTGCCAGAAATATAAAGCAATCTGAGATGGCTGCTACTTGTGCTGGGCTTAGAGATTCCTAGATGAAGCTGAGCTGTGACTCTCTTGTGGCTGCTTGCTAGGACTCACCGAAACTAGCTGTTGCTTGTTTGATAGGATGTAGGAGCAAAGACCAGCCATTTTTATGGAAAAGCAGCCTGGCATGGTGTGTTGCAGCCCCTCTAGGCTGGACAGGTCCACTCGGGGCTCAGGTAGACAGAAGAAGATGCGTGGAGCCTTAGGGATGCTTGAAGCCTTTATTCGGAAGAGTCACGTAGGCACAAGCCTGGGTCCGGAGAAATTAGGCCCCAAAAGCCCATGTCCAAGTCGGCGCCTGACTCCCCACCTCATCCAAAGCTCCTATCCCTTAAATACTAGCCCCTCAAAAAGCAGGCTACAGGCCAGAAGGTGAAGTAACTATCATGAGCTGTGCATGTGAACCTACTCAAGGCTACGGGGCAGTTTCTCCCACCCGGGCTCAAGGCTGTGGGAACACTGCTTTATCAGACTGCTTCAAGGTTGTGAGGAGATCCTCCCTCCTGTTACCCACACATCTCGGTGAGGGCGCCAGACTGCCTCCATGTACCCTACACTGGGTCCATAAATTGGGTGGGGTAGAGACTCTGGGGATCTCCAAGGTGTGTCACATAGTGTTAGCCAGGTTGATGGAGTCTCAGATATGGCACAGATGGGGCTCAGCAAAGGGACAATAGCCTCTGCTTGCCCCAATGCCAGACATATCAGCTTCTCCCTGTATACCAGTGCTGCCCTTCAAGCTGCCACGCTGGTGCTGGAGCTGAGAGGGAGCAATTCTGAGTAGGTGAGTCCTTGTGTGGGTTCCCCAAGAAGAACTGCTTAAGGGCTCCAGCAGCCTCCTCCACTGACTCAATCCCTGCTTGATTTCCCAGCCAGAAGTTTTGGGATTTATCTTCCTAGAGATGGAATCCTGGGCTCGGGGGCCTGATATGGGTCTGGGACCTCTTCCCTCCCGAATTTTTATCCACATGGATATGGGACCAGCCCATTCCATGCCCACGCCTCTCCTTCCAGTCTGGACAGATGTGGTTTCTTCAATTCTGTGGTTGTCAGACTTCCATTCAATTCAGTTTCTGACGTTCCTGACTGACAGTTGTTCTGCATTTTAGTTGTGTGAAGTGGTGAGCCATGTCGGCCTACTTCACCATCTTGACCAGAAGCTGCACTATTTTGCATACACACTCTTTATTGCCAAATAATGATTGCAAAAGTCTATTGCACTTTGTTATCTCTGTTTTGTCATTTGGACTTCCTTGAGCCAATCTCTGTGGTCAGGAAAATGGAATTTTCTAATTATTTATGCTCCAAGTTACATACTAATTTCTGGAATTGAGTTGAGTCGACTCCACCCCAACTATATGAACTAAGAATTATTAAAGATTATTTCTGCTCCAGAGAGTTATTAAGAAATAGATTGTACTATTGCAGCAGAGTAGAGTAGCTATGACAGAGACCTTACGGCCCACAAAGCCTGACATATTAACTGTCTGCACCTTTACAGAAAAACTTGCTAACCTCTGATCTAGTCATTGCTTGAATTTTTTTTGGTGACAAAAATTCTTTCTGAGAAAGAACTATTTTCATATATATATAAATAAATATATATATTTTTTCATATATATGAATATATATGAAATTTATATATTTTTTCATATATATAAATAAACTTCATGTGTCATCCATTTTACTTCCTGAGATAGCATCCCACTTAGAAAACTATTTCAGTTACAGCTCAGGATTTCTGGATTCACAGCTAAATTGCACCAAATTGTACTAGCTTTTCTTGTCTAGAAAGTATTCCTTGCATAAAAGTTAAATTTTAGAATATCTTATAACCTTTTCCTCAAGCAGCTTCATAATCAGATAGATTTTCTATGAATACACTTAGATTTTTAATGACAAGATGAACTATAAAATGTCAGAGCCATCCTTTAAAAATACATGATTCAGTGGATTGCATTTATTCACTTAAAAAGAAGTTTTTCTTAAAATAATTAATTGACTAAAATATGACTGTCCTGCCTTAGTAGTTTAACTAAGGTAAGTATGCAGTTTAGATGTTGTGATTTACTGGTGATTTTAGCTATATTTGAATTATAAATAATATTTAATTTGATATTTTTGACAAAATTATGTAACATCAACATGTTACTACTGCTATAAATCTTCATCCTTTTATAATATGTATAATATCTACTTTTTTATTGTTAGGATCATTTCACAATGCTTTTTATTAAAATTCTGTGAAAGTCTATACAGAGTGGATTATGTTATAAAAATATTACAGTACCTTACTGCCTTCTGCTGTTACATTTTTCCCACTTGTAAATTTATCACAGATTATACTACAGTTTGCCTTACTAGTTTTAATTCTTTTTTTACAAATTTGCTGTCTTTTATTAATCATTTACTTTTTTAGATCCAACTGTATTCTGTTTTTTACTCTGTTCTGTTGTCATTGCTGAAATTACAGCCCTTTACTTGATCATCTCTAGAATACTGTGCAATAGAAATATAATGTGAAACACAAATGGGAGCCATGTATATATTTTAGATGTTCTAGTAGGCACATTTAAATAAATACAAAGGAAGAGGTGAAGTACTTTCTCTTTAACCTGATATATACTGAATATTATCATTTCAACATGTAATTAACATAAAAATATTAGTTTGATATTATACCTTCTTCTTTTAATTAAGCCTTTGAAATCCAGCTTCTATTTTACACTTACTACACCTCTCTAGACCACAGGGCTTACTTGAACTCTCTTTGAATTTTAATTATTCTTGATCATTAGTCTCCTAAATAAACTTTTTAAAAAGTTAGTACTTGCCTTGGGTTGTAGATAAATAGAATCTTGCTTGAATAATCTAAGCTTGGGTGTTCTTGAGCTATAATGTAAGAGTGCAAATTAGTCATATCAACTTAATAGAATGGATAATCATAAAATCTACATTTAGATAAACTAAATTATTATTTGCCAATCTCACTTAACGTAAGATTGGTAAATACTTAAATACTACCTACTCACTTCTGGAGATATTGTTTTAATATAAAGAATTATGGAAAGTCTATAAACCAAATTTTATGTCAGTTTTATTTCTTAGTTGATTTAGGTCAGTGATGTGCTGAGTATTATTTATTTCATGCTCTTATTCAATTCAATTTCAATCTAACAAATAATCTAATTAATTTCAATAGAATAGAATTTTATTCTATTCTAGATTCAATTTTCAGTTTACCACCAATCATTTATTTTAGTGTGTACATTTATGTGTGTCTCAAAAATGATTTCAGCAGCATTAATACTTTAAATATAGCAGTAATAGAAATAAAAATGCCTAAATTTGAGTGTATAGTCTAAAAACATGCCTTCACATGTGCCAATATAGTTTTTTTAATAATGATTTATTTAATGGTAATAGCCATAATAGATAATCATATTATTAAATTATTTATCAGGCTAAATAGATGAAAAAGAGACAATGCTTCATAGAACATAAGAATGTGATAGCTATTAGAACAAAGAGAAGGTAAACTTAACTAGGATAGTAAACAGACTATAGAGAAAATTGGGATACTGGATAGTAGGTAAGAAAACAGGACTTCCCAGTTGTGTCTCTTAACAGTTCCTTGACAATTTTAGAAAACTATTAAAGATGATAGTTTCCCATTTTAGCCACTGCTTAGAAACAACTGGGATTCCTTGAGTTTTTTTGTTTTTTTAATTCTACAAGCCCTATAAATTCCATATGTCAGAACTTCTTGGAGAAGCAAATATGGCGGAGGAGTGAGGGGAAGTCACAGTGACCTCCTCCCAGGACCAAACTTGAATTGCAACTAAATTGTGGAGAAGTCACCTGGAAAACAATGGAACAATAGCAAGAGAGGAGCCTTAAAACATCAGACAGACAGAGGAATGGGCTTTTGCACAACCTAACTGGTAAGAAGTGTGGTGGAAGCTTGAGAAGGTGGGTTGGGCGTCCATGGGCAGGATCACCAGAGGGATATTGAAATAGCCAGTTGGATCCCCCTGAGAAGAGTGGGGTCGGAACCATAACTGGGGATCTCCAGCCTACAGCCCCAGAGCCCAAAAAGCACACAGACAACAGACAGCTGCAAAAAAGCATAGCTGTGCTCTCTGCCAGAGACAGGCAGCTGGAGACGCAAAGAGCCGTTTAAAGGCCAACACAAAAATTTCTAGTGGCAGCCACTTACCCTGGTCTCTGGGCAAAGGCAGGGGCAGAGTGGGCTGGAGCCACATGAGGAGACACTGGGGAGGAAAACTTGGGGGAGAGAACTGAGAAAGTGGTCAGCAGGAAGTGCTGACTCACCTCCCATTCCACAGCTGCCATCTTGCTCAGGCATACCACTCCCCTGAGCAGCAGCAGCCTGAAAGGACACAATAGCCCCATCCTCAGGAGGCTCTGCCCTGGCCCAGTATTGCACGCAGGGCTAGGTGCTGAGTACAGAGTGGCTGTCACAGATAGTAGATCCCTAGCTAAAAAGGACACAGAGTGGTCTACAGATGCTTGAGGAGAGACTGGAGATGGAGACTTTGGGGAGAGAACTGAGGGAGTAGCTGGGGGGATACCGGTGCTAACTCCTCCCTCACTCCTCAGTGTCCATCTTACTCAGGCAGACCACTCCCCTGCATGGCAGCAGCCTGAAAGGACACAATAACCTCACCCTCAGGAGGCTCTGCCCTGTCCTGTGGTGCCTAAGCCTTGCGGCTGAGGACAGAGTGACTAGATTAACAACTGCAGGAGACAGACATAGACAGTAGAGTCTTGGAAGTCTCAAACAGACTGCCTAAGGTCAGATGGGGTCAACATCTCACATCATCAGAGGCAGACCCAGAAGGAAAAAAAAAAAAAACAAGAACAAAAAAAGAGCCATCTACTACCATAGACGTTCACACCACAAAGTCAGGAAATCAAGGCAGATCAATTTAAGAAGCAGAAGCAAAAAACAAGAGCCTCAAAAATAATGGGAAGTAAAAAAACCATCCCCCAATTGAAGAGAAAGAAGGAATCCCCACAAAGAGAACTAAATGAAATAGAGACAAGTAAACTATCAGATACTGAGTTCAAAACAATGCTTCTAAGGAAGCTTAATGAGCTCAGTGAGCTCAAAGAGAATTACCAGAAACTACAGACAAACTACAAGGAACTTACTGCAAACTACCTCAGCATGAAAAAGGACATAGAAACTATCAAGAAGACACAAGAGGAAATGAAGAATACAATGTCTGAATTGAAGAACACAGTAGAAGGAATCAGAAGCAGGCTAGATGAAGCTGAGGACCGAATCAGCAAGCTGGAGGACAAAGGAGCAAAAAGCTCCCAGACAGAACAAGAAAATGAAAAAAGACTCAATAAGAATGAAGAGGCGTTGAGGGAAATGCATGACAACATGAAACATAATACTCTCTGTATAATAGGGATACCAGAAGGAGAAGAAGAGGAGGAAGGGATAGAGAACCTGTTTGAAAAAGTAATGATGGAAAATGTCCCTAATTGGAGAAGAGAAAAAGTCATGCAAGTCCAGGAAACACAGAGGGTCCCATTCAAGAGGAACCCAATGAAGCCCACTCCAAGACACATCATGATTAAAATAGCAAATATCAAAGACAAACAGAGAATCCTAAAGGAAGCAAGGGGGAAAGAGGTAGTAACATACAAGAGAGCCCCGGTATGGCTAGCAGTTGACTTCTCAACAGAAACACTACAAGCCAGAAGGGAATGGCAAGAAATATTATTCCAAGTGATGAAAAGCAAAGGCCTGCAACCAAGATTGCTCTACCCAGCAAGGCTCTCAATTAAAATGGAAGGTGAAATAAGGAGTTTCCCAGACAAAAGAAGGCTAAAAGAATACACCTCCACCAAACCAGTATTGCAAGATATGCTAAAGGGACTGCTTTAAGAAGATGAAGAAAAAGAGTCTATGAATACCCAGTTCCTTTCACAGTCACCAATACTTGATATTACCAATATTTTTAATACTTATTAATCTGATTGTGACAATGATGTGTTATTTTAATTGTCACTTTATTATTTGTTGAAACTAAACCTGTTTTTGTATATTTCTTGCCTATTTTGATTATTTTTTAAAAGCTTTAAATGACTCTTTGGCATTCTTTATCCATATTTTGATTAAATGTTTGTAGAATTTTTTCTCTAAAAAAACAATTAACCCTTTTTTAAATGTGTTGCAAATACTTTCTTATTCTATTACTTGTCATTTAACTTTTTTATATGTATATTGCTTTATAGTCTTAAATATTTAATATAGTCTTATTGTCAATATTTTACTTTATTGCTTCTGGGTTTGAATATGTTACTTCAAGGTAAGAAAAATATTAGTTTGTATTTTCTCCTAAAACTCCTGAGATTTTACATATTGATTTTTAACTCACCTGAATATTTTCTGTATAATGTGTGAAATAGGGCTCTATGTTTGTTTTATTTCAAGTAATAGTGGTCCATGAACCTTATTTGTTGAATAAGGCTTATCTTCCCCATTGATTTGAAATATCAATTTAGTCATATTTTACATTGTTAGATATATACGTTTGTTTCTAGAATGCTCACTTTATTTCATTGATCTACTCTATTATTTCTGTGCTGGTGTCATATCACTCTAATTGCTGAGACTTTATAATGGATTTAAGTTTTTAAATATTTTATAATGGATCTTGACATTTAAAATAAATAAATAAATGCATAAATAAATAAATAAATAAAAATCTGCATTTAAAGAAGAAAAGAAGGAATTCCTACCTTTTGTGACATCATGGATGGAACTGGAGAATATTATGCTAAGTGAAATAATCCAGTTGGTGAAAGACAAATACCATATGATCTCACCTATAAGTGGAATCTATTCAACAGAATAAACTAATGAACAAAATAAACCACAGGCAAGGAAACATGGAGCAGACTGAAAGTGACCAGAGGGGATGGAGAAGGAGGACAATGATGGAAAGAAGGAGAAGGGACTAGTCAAAGAACATGTATGAATGACCCATGGACATGAATTGGGAATTGACTGTGGGTGTTGTGGGGCGGGGGGTGGGATGGGTGGAGGGGGGTAAAAGAGGGAAAATTGAGACAACTGTAATAGAAAAAACATGATTTTTAAAAAATTAAAAATATATCTTTCCAATGTTTCAGCTGTTGCCCATGGGTTCCCAGCCAGCTGTCTTGCATTTCTACCACACTCCCTACCAGTCACATGGCGCTGAAGCTGCCCCTTCTGCCTGTCCATTATAAGGCTTCTTTCTCACTATTGTTCAGTTGCTTGTTTTGAGAGATTTCTCCACAATTTAGTTGTAATTCCAGGTTGGTCCTGGGAGAAGGTTTTGTAAATTCCATTCACTCCTCTGCTATCTTGGATCGATAAATAATTTATTTATATGCATTGATATGCACATTAGGCAGTACTATAATTTTCTTATTTTTTTTATTGTTCAAATACATTTATCTCCATTTTCCCACCACCACTTCCCCATGTCCCACCCACCCCTACCTCCCACCCTCAATCCTTCCCCACTTTGGCTTTGTCAATGCAGTACTGTAATTTTTCCTTCAATCATCAAACATAATCTAGAAAAAGCAAGAAGACAACAAGTTCTATTGTATTTAACCATATTATTGATCTTACTCTATTTTTTCCTTCTTCATATTACAAGATTATTTTTATCATTAAACTCCTGCTTAGAGAACATTCTTATCCACCTTTTTAGAATAGATGTCCTCATAAGAGAATAGAAATTCTCTTATTTTTCTCACAGTACACTTGCCTTGCTTCCTCTTCCCATACACAGATGAGAAGAGACTTTTGTCATTTCCCTTCCTGTTTCACGGGACTCCTTTACATGCTGAATTAAAGTAAAATTTTGTTTTACTTTTAAATTTTTCAAATGATCATACATTTTTAAGAGCTAGCCAAATTTGCTTCGGGGTATATAAAGAGGAGCCATTTGGAATTTAAAAAATTCCTTCTCTTTGTTTTTTTTTCAAGATTTTATTTATTTACTTTTTTAAATTTATTTTTATTTTATTTTTTTATTACCATTTAACCCCCTTATACTCCATCCCTTCTGCAATCACCACACTGTTGTCCATGCCCATGAGTCCTTTCCTCTTTTTGCTTGATCCTCCCACCTCCTAAGCTCCTCCTCCCCCAATAGCTGTCATTCTACTGTTGATCCACATGTCTATCTCTATTTTGCTCGTTAGGTCAGTTCGTTCATAGATTCCACATATAAGTGAAATCATATGATATTTGTCTTTCTCTGACTGGCTTATTTCACCTAACATAATGTCCTCTAAGTTCATCCATCCTGTCACAAAGGGTAAAATTTTCTTCTTTTTTTACAGCTCAGTAGTATTCCACTGTGTAAAAGTCCCTTAGTTGTTTTATCCATTCATCTACTCACGGACACTTGGGCTTCCATATCTTGGTGACTGTAAATAACACTGCAATGAACATAGGGTTGCTTATGTTCTTTTGAATTAGTGTTTTGAGTTCCTTTGGATATATTCCGAGAAGTGTGATTGTTAGGTCAAAAGGCAGGTCCATTTTTAATTTTTCAAGATATCTCTTTATTGCTTTTCACAGTGGCTGTACCAGTCTGCATCCCCACCAACAGTGCAAAAGGATTCTCCACATCTTAACCAGCACTTGTTGTTTATTGATTTATTGATGATAGCCATTCTGATAAGTGAGGTGATACCTCACTGTGGTTTTAATTTTCATTTCCTTGATGAGTAGTGATGTTGAGCATCTTTTCATATGTCTCATGGCCATCTGTATGTCCTCTTTGGAGAAATGTCTATTCAGGTCCTTTGCCCATTTTTAAATTGAGTTGTCTGTTTTTTTGGTGTTGAGTTTTGTAAGTTCTTTATAAATTTTGGATATTAACTCCTTATCAGATGTATTGGCAAATATATTCTCCCATTCCACAGGTTGTCTTTTTATTATTTTGATGGTCTCCTTTGCTGTGCAAAACTTTTTATTTTGATGTAATCCCATTTGTTTTTTGTTTGTTTGTTTCCCTTGCCCAGGAAGATAGATCAGATAAAATATTGCCACAAGGAATGTCTGAGATTTTACTGCCTATGTTTTCATCTAGGATTTTTATGTTTTGGGGTCTAACATTTAATTCTGATCCATTTTGAACTTATTCTTGTGTGTGGTGTAAGAAGGAGGTCTAATTTAATTTTTCTGCATGAATCTGTCCAATTTTCAAAACACGATTTATTGAATAAACTGTGTTTAGCCCATTTTATGTGCTTGCTTCCTCTGTTGAATATTAATTAACTATAAAGGTGTGGGTTTATTTATAGGTTGTCTATTCTGTTCCATTGATCAATGTGTCTGTTTTTATGCCAGTACAATGCTGTTTTGATTCCTATGGCCCTATAGTATAGTTTCATATTACATAGTGTGATTCCTCCAACTTTGTTCTTTCTCGGGATTGCTGTCGCTGTGTGGGGTCTTCTATAGTTTCACATAAATTGTGGAAATATTTGTTCTAGTTCTCTGAAATATGTCATTGGAATCTTTATAGGAATTGTGTCAAATCTATGGATTGCTTTGGGCAGTATGGACATTTTAAAGATTTTATTTATTTTTAGAGAGAGGTCAAGGCAGAGAGAAACAGAGGGAGAGAAAGAGCGACGTTCAAGGGATACATTGATTGGTTGCCTCTCGTATGCCCAGAACTGGAGACCTGGCCCACAATCCAGGCATGCGCTCTGACAGGAATTGAACCAATGACCTTTCAGGTCACAGGCCAGTGCTCAATCCACTGAGCTGCACCACTCAGGGCAGGTAGCATGGACATTTTAATGATATTAATTCTTTCTATGCATGAACATGGTATGTGTTTCCACTTAATTGTATCTTCTTCAATTTCTTTCTTCAGTGTCTTATAATTTTCTGAGAACAGGTCTTCTACGTCATTGGTTAGATTTATTCCTAGGTATTTTATTCTTCTTGAAGCAATTTTGAATGAGTTTGTTTCCTTATTTCCATTTCTGTTAGTTCATTATTGGCATATAAAAATGCAACTGATTTCTGGATATTAATTTTGTATCCTGATACTTCACTGAATTCATTTATCAGCTGTAGTAGTTTCTTGGTGGAATCATTGGGGTTCTCTATGTACAGTATCATGCCATTTTCAGATAAAGACAGTTTTACTTCTTCTTTTCCAATTTGGATGCATTTTATTTCTTCATCTTGTCTGATTGCTATGGCTAGGTCTTCCAGTACTGTTAAATAAGAGAGGTGAAAGCAGGCATCCCTGTTTTGTTCCTGATCTTAAGGGGAGCACTTGTAGTTTTCGTCCATTGAGTATGATGCTGGTAGTGTGTTTCTCATGTATAACCTTTATTATGTTTATGAATCTTTCTTATAATCCCACTTTTCTGAGAGCTTTTATCATAAATGGATGCTGGATTTTATCAAATTATTTTTCTGCATCTATTGATATGATCATGTGGTTTTTATCCTTCATTTTGTTTATGTGGTGAATTACATATATTGATTTGTGAATATTGAGTCAGCCTTGCATTTCCATGATAAATCCCACTTGATCATGGTGTGTGATCTTTTTAACATTTGCTGGATTTGGTTCATTAATATTTTGTTAAGGATTTTAGCATCTATGTTCATCATATATACTGGCCTGTAATTTTCTTTTTTTGTAGTGTCTTTATATGGTTTTGAAATTTGGATAATGCTGGCCTCATAAAAAGATGTTGGGAGCTTCCCCCACTCTTGAATTTTTTGAAATAGTTTGAGGTGAGTTGATAGTTCTCAGAATGTTTGGTAAAATTCACCTGTGAAGCCATCAGATCCAGGACTTTTGTTTGTTGGGAGTCTTTTGATTATTACTTCAATTTCTTTAGATGTAACCTGGTTATTAAGAGTATCTGATTCTTCCTGATTTAGTTTTGGAAGACTTATGTTCTAGGAATTTATATATTTTATCTAGGTTGTCCAATTTGTTGGCATATAGTTGTTCCTAAAATTTTCTTACAATCCTTTGTATTTCTTTGGTGTCAGTTGTCATTTCTCCTCTTTCATTTCTGATTTTATTTATTTGGTTCCTCTCTCTTTTTTTTCTTGATGAGTCTGGTTAAAGAAATCAGATGACATTCTAATTGGAGCTTCTTGTAGGTAAACTACCTGCTTTTCTCTTGTGGCTTTTAGGATTCTCTCCTTGTTTTAAGCTTTGTCATTTTAATTATTATGTGTCTCACCGTAGGCCTCTTTAGCTCTTTTTTGTTTAGGACTCTCCTTGCTTCCTGGACTTGTGTGTCTTTTTCTTCCACCAAATTAAGGGAAGTTTTTGGTCATTTTATCTTCAGATGTGCTCTTGATACCTTGCTTAGTCTCTTCTCTTTCTGGTATCCTCATGATATTGCTACTCTCATGTCGTCCCATAGGCTTCTTAAGCTCTCTTCATTCTTTTTAGTTCTTTTTTCTTTTTGCTGCTCTGCTTTAGTGTTTTCTTCTACCTTATCTTCCAAATTGCTCATTTGATCCTCTGCTTCATCTAACCCACTGTTTATTCCTTCCCAGTGTATTATTTATTTCCAATATTGCATTCTTTATTTCTGACTGGCCATTTTTCATGATTTTTATTTTATTTTTTTCATGCAGTTGAGTATCCTTATAATCATTACTCTAAACTCCATATCTCATACATTGCTTGCCTCCCTTTCATTTAGTTGTTCCTTGGAGGATTCTCTTTTTTTTTTCATTTGGGTCTGTTTCTTTGTCTTCCCATTTTGGCTGCTTCTTTATGTTTGTTTCTATGTATTAGGTAGATTTGCAAAGACTAAGGTACAGACCTTTGTTAGATCCTGCCTGTGACTAACCCTGGGCAACATTTTTGGGGCTATCAGCACTTCACAGTTTATGACTCCCTCTGCTGGGCCTGGGTATGTGCAGAAAGAACCAGACTGTGCACCATGGCTGGCTTTAACCAGCACTGGGTAAGGGGGAGGGTTAGCTGAAGTCTCAGAGCTCCTAGAGATCTCCCTTAGTTGTTAAATTTAATCATTGAGATAACCTCCGAATCTACTCAGCAGCCCACCTTAAGCTTACAGGGTGGGTCAGAGTAATTCCTATGGATGGGGCTATTTTTTCTCCTCAGGCTGATGATGTCACTTGGAGCAGAGTGCTTTGCCTGAGAAAGATGGCCTCTGTAGTATGGGGAATGACTCAGCACAAGAATCCTGGCTGCTGACCCTTCTGTTCTCTCCCCAGAGTCATCAACCCTGACTCTCCTCATGCGGCTCTAGTACACTCTGCTCTCCCTCTGCTAGAGTCCAGTGTAAGTGATTGTAAATGGAATTTTGTGTACTGGCCCTTTAAGAGGCTCTCTGTATCTCCAGCCATCTCCTGGCTGACAGAAACCCTGCTGCTTTTCACAGCTGTATGTTATCCTGGTTCCTTTGCAGATGCAGCTGCTTTTGGCTGGGGAGTCCAGCTTGGGGTTTAAACCCCCCACTTGTCAGGGAGAACCCCCTGGCTGCTGAAATATCTCTCTGGAACTTCAGATGCCACCCATGGGAGCTGAGCCTGCCCTCTTGCGCCTCCTCCGCACTCCTACCAGTCTCATAGTGGTGAACTGGTTTCTTTTGTCTCTCCTTGTTTATAAGGCTTTTCTCTAGCTATTGTTCAGTTGGTTATTCAGGATGATTTCACTACAATTTAGTTGTAATTACAGTTTGGTTCCAGGAGTAGAGGAGGTTTATGCAGCTTCCACTGACTCCTCTACCATCTTGGATTGTCCTATTTATTTCAGAAAACTCCTCTTTGAAAGCCTGTTTTGTAAGTCTGTGATCTGAAAAATTCTCAAAAGCAGTCTAGTCTGGAAATGTAACTTTTCTCTTTGCCTTCCTGCCATGAGAACCGTAGTACTGCCTGAGGCAAATGGATGCTCCCTATTGAATGGGGGAGATCACATACATGGAGGAAGGTACAAGGAGAAAAGCTCATCATTTATTTTAAAAATAATATCCATTACAATGATTATCCAGCAACACACTTGACCCAGCTCTATCAAATACCTTTTCATGCCTGATGTTTAGCCACTAGTTATTCAGACCCAAGCAAACAGAAACAGTCCCTAACTTCTTGCATGTACATTTTTAAGTAAACTGTACAAATGCCCCTATTATTTAGAGATCATCATTTGGGGTCACTTTAACCCTCCATAAACATTAGAACAAAACTGAAAAATATTCCTCAACACATATCCAGGAGTCTAATGGCAAAAAAAAAAAAAAAAAAAAAAAATTATTCTAAAACAATTTTTCAAGTGATCATCGAATTGTTAAAAATTATGCCATTGTAATAAGAACTATTTGGTCCAGAACTATCTGAGCACATGGTGATTATGCCTTCTGTTGGATGACTGGTTAAAGCCAGGCAACCCAGTGTGAGAGGGAGAGATGGTAATGGGCAAGGGCAGTGACCTTGCTAGTAACTCAGTGTTTGGAACAGTTCCTGGTAGCTCTTTATTTTTTGGTAGTTATTAACTGTTTTAACATCCTTGAATAGCAATTTGCAATTATATAGCAAACATCTGTGGAATTAAGATGAATAAAAGAAGGAAAACAAAAGCTATTTATTCTGAGTCAGCCACCCTCTCTTGTGTTTTGGCTGAGAATCGAAAGTAGGCAGAGGAGTGGCAAAGCACTTCAGGAGCACCCTGAGGAAGCTGGAACTAGAAGATGTGTCACAGGTGGGCACAGCTTACCATGTTCTTGGTGATCGCGGACAAAAAATTGAACCAAACACACAGTTTACAGCAGAAAGCGAGAGAAAGCAGATTTATTAAGCCATACAGAACATGGGAGCAGGCCAACTCTGAGCAGAGCAGAACAGAGCAGAGCAGAGCCTAACAGGACCTGACCTCAGGGGTTAGAGGGCCCTTATTCTTACAGATCAGGTCTCTCCTGGCTAGTTTTTGGTGGGCTTTTATTGTACATGCACAAGTAGTTATATTACTTAAAGTTACTGCACATGTGGTCTCCCATGAGTTCCTTGATTGGCCACCGGGAAAGGCAGTGCTGCAATGCTAATTTATTATGATATTACAATGAAGCAGGGGTCAGGTAGCATCTTCTGTGCAGGTATATTCTTGATTCACTAGGATTCATTGTTTTTCCAGAAAGCAGGAACTACCAGTCTTAGAACAGTGTCTCCATCCTTTATCGATTTTTTTTATCTTAGCCCTGGGACACCTCTGGAGTTGCCTCCTTCCTGACTATCTCCTGCCTCAGCTGGGCGTCCTCTGTGATTTGTTAGCATTTGTGATTTGGCTTTCTCTGATTGGTCCTAAGTGGGAAGTGGGGAAAAAATTAGGGAAGCCGATAGTTATTAATTAAGTCTTGGCCATTGTAGGCTGATTTTTACTAATGTAATTGTTTAACCTCCTGGATTTCACTAGAGATAGTAGTCTTGCTGCTGGTAAATCTTACAGCAGGCTGGTTTCCTGGGCAGGTTGCTGTAGATTATTGGTTAAAGTTCTATTAAAAAATAATTATCCTCACCTGAGGTTATTTTTTTTTCGCATTGCTTTCAGAGAGAGAGGAAGAGAGAAAGGAACATCCATGTAAGAAAGAAGCATCAGTTGGTTGCCTACTGTAGGCACCAGGACAAAGGATGTTAGTGGCCAGGCAGAAGGGGGATTGGGTATTGAACCCAAAACTTAGGTATATGCCCCGACAGGGAATGATGCGACAGCCTTTCAGTGTTGGGTGGCACTCCAACCAACTGAGCAACACCAGCCAGGGCTAAAGGTCTATTTTTACATTTATGGCCTGGCTATTGGCCATTTGTACATTTGGTCCCTCACATCCCATTTCTTCATATAAATAATGGAAAGGAAATCTAAGTAAACATACCCAAAAGATGTTGGTGAGACATCAATTTTTAAATTTTAATCATTATGCTCTTTTTGAATTAAGATATTTAAACATCAGATATATCCTTCAGTTATATACAAGTCAGGCTGCAGATATTCTGGGTAAATAATTTATTTTATGAAAACCAGTGTCCTAGAATTATCCACTTTATTGGGTAGACTGCAAAGATATAGATGCTATTATATACTATATACCAGAATGTAAGCTCCATGAAGCCCAAACTTTGTTTTCTTTAGCACCTTGTCCCTGGCACCAAGAACAAGGCCTGATACCTCGTAGGTACAAGATAAATATTTAAGGAAGTGATGCATGTTTCTAATTTTCTTTTAAGTTTATTTTTAATTGTAAAATACACATAAAACTTACCACTTCAACTATTTTTAAGTGTACAGTTGATATGTGTTAAGTACATTCACATTGTGTGCAACCAACCTCCCGAACTCTTTTCATCTTGGAGATATGATGCTGCTGAGCGACGGGGCCGCGCTATCCCGCGGCGGCCAAGTAGATGCCAGGCGCCAAAGCTCCTATCGCCGGCCCAAGGAGAACGCATTTGCGTTGGCGGCCAAGGGCTCCCGGAAGGTGGGTTGGGGCATGGGGCGCTGGGGTGGGGGTGGAGGGGCAGTCCGCCTTTCGTGTCTGCCTGGAGGACCACTTCAACGGCATCCTCGCCGATCCCCTGCCCACCCGGTACAGGGCAGAGTCCCCTGAGGCCAGCGTGACACTCAACAATTTGGTGACCCTATTCGACAACCGTCGGAGTTAATGAATGGTCCTCTTCATTAGCAACAAAACAAATGCACAACGCTAGTGAAAAGCAAGACGGCAGCTGCGGCAGGTGCTGCAGCCCATCTACCCCCTGTTCAGGGCCGATGCCTGATTTTCGAGGGGAGGAGCTAGGTGGCCTGCGCAGACGCAGTCCTAGTAACTCCTCTTCTGTACTTGAGGCTGCTAAACCTCTGGATATCGGATTGCTCAGAGCATTTTCTTTCTGTTATCAACAAGAAGTTGAATCCACTAAGCAAACTTAGGTAGTAGAAACAAAGCTTTGCCTGAGCAAGTTTGGATTAAAGTGGGAGGTGGGAGAAGCGCTGTGCAAACAAGCAATAAATAAAAGGAATCGGAATAGGACAGTCAGTTAGGACACAAAGTGGAGCAAACAGCCCTGGGAGAGATTCAGAATGTGGGGGAAGTCGCCCCTGTGGCCCCTGGCTATTGGCAGTCCGGGGAGTCCTCACAGCCCCACCTCGGGGAGCAGCCCTAGAGCGCCCCAGGGGAAAGGTCACAGCACAGGGAGAGGCACAACCGCACGGAGAGGGACAGAAGGCGCAGGGCCCGCGTTGTTATGATGAGTTGAATCTCTTCCTCCCATTCTGCACTGTGGAGATGAACAAGGCCACGACCCTGCAGTGGACCATCACGTTCCTGAAATATGTCCAGGAGCAGCATGGAGATTCTCTGAAGAAGGCATTTTAATGCTGAAGTTGGAAGAAAATATGCAACATGTTTGTCATATTATACTTTACTATTTCCAGAAAGGTAAAAAGATAACTGAAATGCAAAAGAGATTTGTGCAGTGTATGAAGAAGGTGCTGTGACTGATCCAACATGTCAAAAGTGGTTTGCAAATTTTGTGCTGGAGATTTCTTGCTGGACGATGGTCCACTGTGGTATAGACCAGTTGAAGTTGATAATGATCAAATTGAGACATTAATTGAGAACAATCCATGTCCTACCATGAGGGAGCCAATATACTCAAAATACTCAAATCAATAGTTATTGGTGGAAAAAAAAAGAGAGAGAAAGAAACAACCTTCCATTGTCTCTCTCACTCCCCCACCTGGGGACCTGACCTGAAACCCAGGCATGTATCCATTAAACAACTGTACCCATTAAACAACTCCCCATTTCCCATTGTCTCTATAAATTTGACTACCCTGGGTACCTCCTGTAGGTGCAATCATACATTATTTGCCTTTTTGTGATGGGCTTATTTCATGTTGCATAATGTCTTCAATGTGGTAGCATGTGTCAAAATTGCCTTCCTTTTAATGCTGCATGATAGACCATTTTATGGATATACCACATTTTGTCATCTATTCATCTGTCCACAAACAGGTTGCTTTCACCTTTTGGCCCTCATGAATAATGCTGCTATAAACATGAATGTCCAAAATTTCTTTGAGAACCTGTTTCCAATTCTTTTGGATGAGAAATGGAACTACTAAGTCATAACATAATTCTATTTTTAATTGAGGGGAGAACCATTATAAACTATTTTCCATAGCAGCTGCACCATTTTGCATTTCCACCAGCAGTGAACAGGATGTTTCTAATTTAACAGGATGCTTAATTTAAATACCTGGTTTGTCGTGGGAGCACCATGCGGGGCGCTCCTGGATCTGAGGGTTACTGTCCAGAGCCAGCTGAGGAGGGAGCAGGGCTAAGAATCCCACAGAGCCCATCCCAGGGTTGTCGCAGATGCAAGGAATAAACAAGTCATCTCAAACACTTCTCTGTTTGCCAGGATGGGGGACATGGCTCTCCCTTCCAGTGGAGAAGGCCCTGAGCTCCCATGTCCAAAGGCTTTTATTGAGAACCATATGCACAGGGGTATGGATGCAAAGCTCATCCATCAATGTCAAAAGTCATGTTTACAGAAAACAAATAGAGATTATGGATAACAATTGGAGGAACACAAGAGATCTGCCTCAGGTCAGGGTCTATTAATAATGTAAATCTTATTCCCAGTACGAGCTGATTATCCTAGCTTTTGAGGGAAGAAAAAAAAGCATGCTTCAAGGAACTTACTTCTAGGCCTGATTGTCCCTGGGAATCACCCGATCCAGTTTAGAGCTGGACCTGCCTTTGGTACTATTTCACTTCTGAGCCAGGTGGGCAGGGCAGAGCCACCAAGAGATAAAGAGACTTCTTTCAGATAGAATGAGGACTCCAGCCTTATCAAAGCCTCAAAGCAAAGCCGAAGGGTGCAGGCCTTTTTGCCATTTCTCCGTGTCCCCCAAGTCCTTGTCTGCTGCCCATACTGGCTGTATTTGTCTTAGGTCGTCCCTCCTCTTGAGAGATCTTACCCATCTTTGACTAACCAACTATCACAGGGCCAAGCAGGGTGATGTGAGGGAGGCTGTGCCCCTGCCAGGGGGACAGATTTTGTCTCCTCAGTGGCCTGTTTTCCCAAGGCCTCCTTGATTAGCTCCAGCCTTGGGGCCCTCTCACCTGTATGCAGGGCTACAGTCCCTGAAACCAGACAGGGCATTTCTCAACACTGGTTAGCTTGTCTGGAGTAGATTAAAAGCAGTAAATTAGAAGGGATCCACAGGTAAAATAATGACATGAAGTATCATATAGAAATCTTGTGTGTCAAGAATTCTAAGAAGTAAAATTAGTACTCAATTATTATAATATTCAATAATGGATACTCTTGATACTCTAGAGATGTAATGAAGAAGTTAAATTATGTTTGATTTCTATTGTATAAGGATGCAAGCATCTATATTATTTTAGAAAAACATCTATTGGTAATTAATTATGTTAATGTGTTTGAATTTTATTATTTCAAAAACTAGGAGTTCCATGAAAAATGGTGAAATTTTTCATAGGATTGATCTTTTAGGATTTAATTTTTCACTTATCCATAAATTTCACTTATACGGAATGGGGCCCTTTCCCGTTCCATATAAGTGAAATTTATGGATAAGTGAAAAATAGTAATAGTGAGA
This sequence comes from Pteronotus mesoamericanus, assembly GCF_021234165.1. Classification (NCBI taxonomy): domain Eukaryota; kingdom Metazoa; phylum Chordata; class Mammalia; order Chiroptera; family Mormoopidae; genus Pteronotus; species Pteronotus mesoamericanus. The sequence goes on along the minus strand of NW_026555226.1, from coordinate 69,016 downwards.
CATTATTATTTCCATATATAATAATGAATCATACAGATACCTTTCCAAATATAAATCATGAAATAATAAGAACAAATACTGAGCTAAAACAGTATTGGTTGTGACATGTTTATTGATTAAATTAGAGGAAATCCACTTAGCTAGGAAAAATCTTGTGGAGATTAATATTAAAATGTGAAATGGGATACTCGAGGTTGGAATTAAAAATCAGTTTTCAGGATACTATAGGGTTCCTGAATTTGTATCCTTTTTCCTCTCATATTTATTCAGCCCAAATTTACAAACCAAATCCTTGATGAATGACAACTCTAACAATTAATCACTGTTGATGGGGGCATATATTGAACTGCCTTCTGGACAGAGCACTAGGAGTCTGAGAGAAGTGAGGAGGTGACATATGCCCTGAGGAGGGTCATGACACAGTAATGACACATAAGGGGCATTATTACAGTGTTTGCAGGGCCGCGCCTTGGGGGGAGCGGGTGGGAGTCGGGGAGAGGTGTGCACTCTGTCTTGTGCAGGAGCTGCTGTGGCCACCCCATCATAGCTGGCTGGCTGGCTAGCTGGCAGGCTTGTCCAAAGACAGCACGGGCCAGGGCATGGCAGTGAGCCCTGTAAGTGAAGCCGGAGGTCGCTAGGAAGGGAGGGTGAGCTGTGAGTCAGGAGTTATGTTCATCAGGAAGCTTGTTTGGGGTCTTACCAACAGAGGCTGAACCCAGGGAGACATCAGAGTCAGGGGGCCCAAAGTGGTCTGACTGGAAGGTATTGAAACCAAGAATAAAGAAGCAATTAATAGTTAAATAGCAGAGAGTCACTGATGGGTATGTGGAGAATATCACAAACAATGAGATTCTAATTTCAAATCTTGAATTGGGAAAACGCTAACATCACTTGGATTGCTGCACCTCACGATCCCTTTGTAAAGTAGGTGGGTTGTTCCAAATTCACAGATGATCAAACTGGGCAGTGAACCAAAGCCCCCTTCAGTCACGTCGACATCAGGAGCTGAGCTGGAACTGGAAATTACTTCCCTTGGAGCTTTTGCTACCAAGTGAGCCTTGACACTGTAATTTTCCAGTGCTAAAAATATTTTCCTTTCTAGAAAATTTTTTATTTCTAAGAATATATGATGTTTTGATTGGCATTGGGTTGTAGGGGATATAGTGTAATTTGTACAAACATAACTGTTAAAAACATAGGTTTCTTCAGCAATGTTAGCTTAGGGAGTAGCCTGAATTTAGGTGACTTGTTATTTAGGTGCAGGAAAAGAAAACCTCAAAACCTTATTTATAGACACTGATTTTTTTGTGACTTGCATTGAGACTTCTATTCAGTAGTACAGATTCTATATTAAACATTAAAATAATGTGCTGGACTAATGATTTTTATCTAAAACAAAAGTATTTATCTCTTTTATAGGCAATGAAAAGGGGCCTTTCATGTATGTTTGAAGCCTCAGTGGAGATTTCAGAAAACAATCACTAAAATGTAAGATTATCAAGATTGCTTATGTTACTTAAGGCTCTAAAAAGTAACTAGACTGATAGGCAGTAAGTCTTGGTCAACTGAAATTTCACTCATTCAGTAGCTGAATCTTTAAACCTGAGTTACTTCTAGGTAGTTACAAACAAAATAGCCCAGGGCACTGCTATATTCTAGAATGTTCTGGAAACAAGTATACAATTGATTTTTAAATGTTCTAGAGCTAAAAGAATTTTGACTTCTGTAAAGATCATGTTCATTTTTATAATACTTTTTAAATATATTATGATAAGTGAAACACATCTCATTTGGTTAGGGTATAAGATAATTCTCCAACTACTGTAAATATTAGATACCATAAGAATTTGCCAGGAAAGAAATTAGCTAGAGTATTGTTTTCCAAAGCATAAATACCCCTAATTTTAATGTCCTCAAGTGATCAACACTGCTTATTAGAAGTATTATGAAAATAGACTCTATTGTTAAGAATAACTTGATTCTGATATTTGCTTTGCTCTTAAGAGGGTAATTTTTTAATAGACATAAAATTCAGCTATTTATATTTACAATACCAGAAACAGTGGTCTACTTTCCCCTATTTTAATTCAATATAGATTTCAGATAGTATTTATTTATGCTCTGCACACACAAAATGGATGTGGGGCAACAACATCTTCATGGAGTTCTCTTTAGAATTTTAAAAGTAGTTGTAAAAATATCAGTTATATGTGGCTAACTCTGTTTTCTTGAAATATTTTCATTTGATATTCTCAAGATAAAATTAAATAAAATTCACCCTGGCTGATGTGCCTCAGTGGATTGAGCACTGACCTGTGAACCAAAAGGTCTCTGGTTCAATTTCCAGTCAGGGCACATGCATGGGTTGTGGGTCAGGTCCCCAGTTGGGAGCATGAAAGAGGCAACCAAACTATGTTTCTCTCATATTGATGTTTCTCTCTCTCTCTCTCTCTCCCTCCTTTCCCCTCTCTCTAAAAATAAATAAATATAATCTTAAAAAAAATAAAACTAAGTAAAATTTAACTTGCATTGATCTTGAAATTTGTTAGGCACAGTGTTAAGAAAACCTCTTTGGGAAAGAGCTGCCAAGGACACTAAAATGAGACCAACTCTACTTTTTAAGATTTTTTGTTTATCTTCATTTAGCACAATTAAATAAGATTTTAAAAAAATAAAGTGGACTTGCGGCCAAGATGGAGGCGTAGGTAGAAACACATTGCCTCCTCACACAACCAAAAGAAGGACAATAACAAATTTAAAAATAAAAAAATAACCAGATTTCCAGGAAATCAAACTGTATGGAAGTCCGACAACCAAGGAGTTAAAGAAAAAACATTCATCCAGGCAAGTAAGAGGGGCGGAGACGGGCACCTGGGGTGGAAAGGATGTATGGCAAGGCAGCAGCTGGAGAACCTGTCAGGTGAGGTGGCAGCTGGTGGTCCAGGCAGTCCCACACTTGTGTGCAGATAAACCAGGAGGAACAGCTAGGGAGCGAGACAGACAGCGCAATCCAGCGTTCCACTGTGGGAAAAGAAAGCCTCAAAACCTCTGGCTATAAAAATCTGTGGGAGTTGAGAAACTCCCAGCCTCAGAGGAGAGTGTGTTGGAGAGACCGACAGGGTCCCAGAGGTACGTACACAAACCCACCCACCTGGGAATCAGCACTAGAAGGGCCTATTTTGTTTGTAGATACCAGGGGAAGTGACTGAAAGCCAGCCAGGAACCAAGCATGCGGCATTGTTCCCTCTGACCCCTCACCTACATACAATGCCACAACAAAGCGACCTGGATTGCCCCACCCTGATGAATACCCAAGACTCCGCCCCTTGCAGTGTAGCAGGCATGCTGAGACAAAGAAATATGGCCCATATGTAAGAACAGATCAAAGCTCCAAAAATAGAACTAAGCGATGAACAGATAGCCAACCTATCAGATGCACAGTTCAAAAATACTGGTAATCAGGATGCTCACAGAATTGGTTGAGTATGGTCGCAAAATGGAGGGAAAAGTGAAGGCTATGCATAGTGAAATAAGATAATGAGGGGACCAATAGTAAAGGGAAGGAAACCGGGACTCAAATCAATGATTTGGAACAGACAGAAGAAATAAACATTCACCTGGAACAGAATGAAGAAACAAGAATTCAAAAAATGAGGGGAGGCTTAGGAAACTCTGGGACAACTTTAAACGTTCCAACATCCAAATCATAGGGGTGCCAGAAGCAGAAGAGGAAGAGCAAGAAATTGAAAACTTATATGAACAAGTAATGAAGGTGAACTTCCCCAATCTGGCCAAGGAAATAGACTTCCAGGAGATCCTGGAAGCTCAGAGAGTCCCAAAGAAGTTGGACCCAAGGAAGCAAACACCAAGGCACATCATAATTACATTACCCAAGATTAGAGATAAGGAGAGAATCTTAAAAGCAGCAAGAGAAAAGGAGAGAACTATCTACCAAGGAGTTCCCATCAGACTATCAGCTGATTTCTCAAAAGAAACCTTGCAAGCAAGAAGGGTCTGGAAAGAAGTGTTCAAAGGCATGAAAGGCAAGGACCTACATCCAAGATTACTCTATCCAGCAAAGCTGTCACTTAGAATTGAAGAGCAGATAAACTGCTTCCCAAATAAGGTAAAGTTAAAGGAGTTCATCATCACTAAGCCCTTATTATATGAAATGTTAAAGGGACTCTTCTAAGAAAAAGATGAAGGTCAGAAACTATGAACAGTAAAATGATAACAAACTCACAACTATCAACAACCAAACCTAAAAACAAAAACAAAAATAAAACAAATTAGACAAACAACTAGGACAGGAACAGAATCAGAGAAATGGAGATCAGAGGGGAGGTGGAAGGGGGAGAATAGGGGAAAATGTGCAGGGACTAAGAAGCATAAACAGTGGGTACAAAATAGGTAGTAGGAGGTTAAGAATAGTATAGGAAATGGAGAAGCCAAAGAACTTATACGTACCACCCATGGACATGAGCTAAGGGTGAGGGAAGGGGGGCGGGAATGCTGGTGGGATGGGGCGGGTGCAGGGAGGAGGGGAATAAAAGGAAGAAAAAATGGGACACCTGTAATAGCATAGTCAATAAAATATATTTTTTAAAAAAGAACATTATTTGGGCTTCTGCCTGAAGCAGTGTTTCCTGAATAGCTATTTGTTGGCCTCAAATAAATGCATGTTGCCTCTTAAAAAAATAAATAAATAAAAATAAAAAAATAACGTAAAATATTTTGCATCCTTATTTGTGTTCCCATTTATAATATTATTTTACTGTTTTCTTTTTTCTCTTTCTCTTTTTTTAAATTAATTTATTTACTTTTTAAATACATTTGTCTCTGCCTTCCCCCAACCTCTTTCCCTTGCCCCCTCCCACCTTCCCTCCCTCAGCTCTTCCCCTTTGGTTTTGTCCATGAGTCCTTGCTATATGATCCTTGACTTTCCCCTTCCCTTCCCTTTCCTGCCCCCGCCTTCCCTCTTGTCTCTGTTGATTTCTTTTCCTTTCAGTGTTGCTGGTCATATTTTCCTTGCTTCTTTGCATTGTTGGTTAGGTTCCGCTTATAGGTGAGATCATATGGTATTTGTCTTTCGCCCCCTGGCTTCTTTCGCTTAGCATGATGCTCTCCAGTTCCATCCATGCTGTCGCAAAGTTTAGTACTTCTTTTTTTCCTTCTGCTGCGTAGTATTCCATTGTGTATATGTACCATTACTTTTTGATCCAGTCATCTACTGATGGGCATTTAGGTTGCTTCCAACACTTGGCTATTGTAAATTGTGCTGCTATGAACATTGGGGTGCATAGGTTCTTTTGTATTGGTGTTTTGGTGTTCTCAGGGTATAGTCCCAGCAGGGGAATCGATGGATCAAAAGGCAGTTCCATTTTCAGCTTTCTGAGGATATTCCACACTGCTTTCCATAGTGGCTGCACCAGTCTGCATTCCCACCAACAGTGGACTAGGGTTCCCTTTTCTCCACAGCCTCGCCAGCAACTGTTGTTTGTGGATCTATTTATGATGGCCATTCTGACCGGTGTGAGGTGGTACCTCATGGTGGCTTTGATCTACATTTCTCTGATGGCTAGTGATGCAGAGCATCCTTTCAAATGCCTCTGGGCCTTTTGTATCTCCTCCTTAGAAAAGCATCTGCCCAGGTCCTTTGCCCATTTTTTGATTGGATCGTTTGTCTTCTGGAGTAAAGTCGAGTGAGTTCTTTGTATATCTTGGAGATCAAACCTCTATCTGATGTATCATTAGCAAATATATTTTCCCATATGGTTGGCTCCCTTTTCATTTTGTTGATGTTTTCTTTTGCCGTGCAGAAGCTTCTTATTTTGATGAGGTCCCACTTGTTTATTCTTTCCTTTATGTCCCTTGCTTTAGGAGACATATCAGTGAAAAAATTGCTGCGTGGGATATGTGAGAGTTTCCTGCCAATGTTCTCTTCTAGGACTTTGATGGTGTTGCAACTTATATTTAAGTCTTTTATCCATCTTGAGTTTATTTTTGTGTATGGTGTCAGCTGATGATCCAATTTCAATTTTTTGCATGTAGCCCTCCAGCTCTCCCAACACCATTTGTTGAAGAGGCTGTTATTGCTCCATTTTATGCTTCTGCCCCCTTTGTCGAATATTAGATGTCCATAGAGACCTGGGCTTATTTCTGGGCTTTCTATTCTGTTCCACTGGTCTATGGGTCTGTTCTTGTGCCAGTACCAGATGGTTTTGAGTATGGTGGCTTTGTAGTAGAGTTTGATGTCCGGTATTGTGATCTCTCCTACTTTGTGTTTCTTTCTCAAAATTGCTGCAGCTATTCGAGGTTGTTTATGGTTCCATATAAATTTTTGAAATGTCTGTTCTATTTCTGTGAAATACGTCACTGGTATCTTAATAGGGATTGGGTTGAATCTATAAATTGCTTTTGGTAGTATGGACATTTTAAGGATATTAATTCTTCCAATCCATGTGCACGGTATATGCTTCCATTTATTTGTGTCTTCCTTAATTTCTTTTTTCAATGTTGTATAGTTTTCTGCATACAGGTCTTTTGTGTCTTTGGTTAAATTTATCCCTAGGTACTTTATCTTTTTTCGTGCTATATCGAATGGTATATTTTTCCTGATTTCTTCTTCTTCTATTGCATTGCTGGTGTACAAAAACGCCTTTGATTTCTGAATGTTGACTTTGTATCCTGTTGTTTTGCCAAATTCACTTATTAGGTTGAGGAGTTTTTTGGTAGAGTCTACAGGGTTCTCTATGTACACTATCATGTCATCTGCAAACAATGATAGTTTTACTTCCTCCTTTCCTATTTGGATGCCTTTTATCTCTTTCTCTTGTCTGACCGCTGTGGCTAGGACTTCCAATACGATGTTGAAAAGAAGCGGTGAGAGCGGACATCCTTGTCGTGTTCCCGATCTTAGTGGGAAAGCTTTCAGTTTTTGCCCGTTGAGTATGATATTGGCTGTAGGTTTTTCATATATGGCCTTTATTACGTTGAGGAATGCCCCATTGATTCCCATTTTGCTGAGTGTTTTGATCATAAATGGGTGCTGTACCTTGTCAAATGCTTTTTCTGCATCTATCGAGATGATCATGTGGTTTTTGTCTTTTCTTTGATTTATGTGGTGTATCACGTTTACTGATTTGCGTATATTGAACCATCCCTGCATCCCTGGGATGAATCCCACTTGATCGTGATGGATAATCTTTTGAATGTATTGCTGGATGCGGTTTGCCAACATTTTGTGGAGGATTTTAGCATCTATGTTCATCAGCGAAATTGGCCTGTAGTTTTCTTTCTTTGTAGGGTCTTTATCTGGTTTTGGGATCAGGGTGATGCTGGCCTCATAGAAGGAGTCTGGGAGTCTTCCCTCCTTTTGGATTTTTTGGAATAGTCTGAGAAGGACAGGGGTTAGCTCTTCCTTAAATGTTTTGTAAAACTCTCTTGGGAAACCGTCTGGCCCTGGGCTTTTGTGTGCTGGGAGTTTCTTGATTACTGCTTCAATTTCCCCAACTGTTATCGGTCTGTTCAGGCTTTCTGTTTCTTCCTCCTTCAGTGTTGGAAGATTATACTTTTCTAAAAATTTGTCCATTTCATCAAGTTTTTCAAATTTCTTGGCATATAATTGTTCATAATAGTTTCTGATAATCATTTGTATTTCTGTGGTATCAGTTGTTATTTCTCCTCTTTCATTTCTGATATTATTAATTTGGGTCCTCTCCCTTTTTCTCTTTATGAGTCTGCTTAAAGGTTTGTCAACTTTATGAATCTTTTCAAAGAACCAGCTTCTGGATTGGTTGATCCTCTGGATTGTTCTTTTTGTCTCTATGTCATTCAGTTCTGCTCTAATCTTGACTATTTCCTTCCTTCTACTTGCTCTGGGATTTATTTGTTGTTGTTTCTCCAGTTCTTGAAGTTGTAGTGTTAGGTCTTTTATTTGAAATGTTTCTATCTTTTTAAGGTAAGCCTGTATTGCTATGTACTTCCCTCTCAGGACCGCCTTTGCTGTGTCCCATAGGTTTTGGACAGTTGTCTGTTCATTTTCATTTGTTTCCAGAAATTTTTTGATTTCTTCTCTTATCTCATTATTGACCCATTCATTGTTTAATAGTGTACTGTTCAGTCTCCATGAGTTTGCAAGTTTTTGAAGTTTCTCTTTGAGGTTGATTTCGAGTTTCAAGGCCTTGTGGTCTGAGAAAAAGTTTGGTATTATTTCAATTTTCCTGAATTTGCTGAGGCTTGCTTTGTGTCCTATCATGTGGTCTATCTTTGAAAAACTGCCATGAGCATTTGAAAAGAATGTGTGTTTTTCTTCTTTGGGATGTAAGGTTCTATATATGTCAGTTAAGTCTCTTTGATTCAGTGTGTCATTCAGCGCCACGATATGTTTATTAATGTTTTGTTTGGAAGATCTGTCCATTTTTGACAGTGGGGTGTTGAAATCCCCTACTATCAGTGTGTTGCTGTCTGTGTCTTTTTTGAAGTCATCCAACAATTTCCTTATAAACTTGGGGGCTCCTATATTGGGAGCATATAAGTTTACAATGTTGATGTCTTTTTGATAGATTCTTCCTTTAAGTATGATAAAGTGCCCCTCTGGGTCTCTCTTTATGGCCTTTGCTTTGAAATCTACTTTGTCTGATACAAGTATGGCAACGCCAGCCTTTTTCTCATGTCCATTTGCTTGGAATATTATTTTCCATCCCTTTACTTTCAATCTGTGTAGGTCTCTTGCTCTGAGGTGGGTCTCTTGTAGGCAGCATATGTGTGGGTCATGTTTTCTTATCCATTCAGCTACCCTGTGTCTTTTGATTGGGGCATTTAGTCCATTCACATTGAGAGATATTACTGATAGAAACTTACTCATCTTTTCTCTTTGTACTTGTGTTCCTCTCTGTCTCATTCTTTTCCTTCATCTGCTTAAACCAGTCCCCTTAGCATATCTTGGAGTGCTGGTTTGGTAGAGATGTATTCTTTTAGCTTTCTTTTGTCTGGGAAACTCCGTATTTCTCCTTCTATTTTAATGGAGAGCCTAGCTGGGTAGAGCAGCCTTGGCTATAGGCCCTTGCTTTTCATGGCTTGGAATATTTGTTGCCATTCTCTTCTGGCTTGGAGTGTTTCTGTTGAGAAGTCAGCTCCTAGGCGTATCGGGGCCCCCTTGTATGTTACTTTCTCCTTCTCCCTTGCTGCCTTGAGGATTCTCTCTTTGTCTTTGACATTTGCCATTTTAATGATGATGTGTCTTGGAGTGGACCTCCTTGGGTCCCTCTTGAGTGGGGTCCTCTGTGCCTCCTGGATCCATGAGAGCCTTTCTCTCCTCAAATTAGGGAAATTTTCCATCATTACTTTTTCGAGGAGGTTCTCTATTCCTTGCTCCTCTTCTTCTCCTTCTGGTATCCCTATTATACGGATATTATTGCGTTTCAGGTTGTCCTGCATTTCCCTAAATGCTTCTTCATTCTTTTTGAGCCGTTTTTCCATTTCTTGTTCTTTCTGGGAGCTTTTTTCTACCTTGTCTTCCATCTCACTGATTCGATCCTCAGCTTCATCCAGCCTGCTTTGGATTCCTTCTACTGTGTTCTTCAATTCAGAAATGATATTCTTCATATCCTCTTGTGTCTTCTTGATAGTTTCTATGTCCTTTTCCAGGCTGATATAGTTTGCTGTAAGATCCTGATAGTTTCTGTGCAGTTTCTCATAGTTATCTTTGAGCTGGCTGAGCTCATTGAGCTTCCTTAGAACCATTGTTTTGAATTCCATATCTGATAGTTCCCTTGCCTCTATTTCATTGAGCTCTCTCTGTGGGGAGTCCCCTTTTCCACTCATTTGGGGGAACTTCTTTTTCTTCCCATTTTTGTGAGAGTCTGTTAAGTATTTTTGTCCTTTACTTTTCTTTCTGGGCTTGCCTCTGATGATGTCAGTTGTTGACCCTATAGGGCCTTGGGTTGTTTGTTTGAGCCTTTCAGGAGTCTAATGCCTGTGTCTGACTCCTGCTTGGAGCAGCTCTGTGACCCCTTCGGTCAGGGTTGGGCTATTTTTTGGGATCTCTCTGCGCTCTCACGAGAGCTCCTTGAGCGCGTTCCCAGCGCGGCAGGGTCCCCCCACCTGCCTGGGCTCGCATGTGTTTGCCCCAGACCAGGGGGCTTATTCACGACCTCCCGTACTCATCTGGCCTCCCTGGCACGCGAGCTTCACGGCACTGGTCAGTTTAGGGTCTTCTATTGTGTGTTTTCCCCGCTTTTGGCTCTTTGGGTGCGTTGCTTGCCCTCGCCAAATGGGGACTACGGAAATGGGAGGAAATCAGCTCTAGGACTCTCCGGTTAATCCTGTTTCTGGTCTCTCCTCCAGGGACTCTGGGCACCTCTACTAATTTTGTGGGTCGCTCCGCAATCGCGGCGGGTAGGTCAATTTACGCCTGCCCTTGCCCCTCTGTGCAATCCCTCGCAGGCCGTATGGGTGCCAGTCTGTGTGAGGCCTTGCCGGCAGGTGCAAGCGTTTGCCAGCCCGCGTGGGTCACACACGCTCGCCAACCCTCGCCAGTCACTCGGCGCAAGTGTGCGCGCCTGCTCTGGGTGTTTTGGGGGTGTCTATGTTTGCTTTTCGGCTTTTGGCTCTTTGGGGGTGTGGCCTCTTCCCGCGCAATGGAGACTTCGGCAAGGAGAAGGAGTCGGGACTCCCCGGTTCCTCCTCCCGTTCTTTCCCCAATGCCTCCGTTTCTAGTCTCCCCTCAGGGGCCTCTGGGCAGTTCTGTGACCCCTTCGGCCGAGGATCCAACCCCTGTGCGGACTGCGTTTCAATCGCAGGCAGTCTGGTTCATGCGCTCCCCGCTTCTGCCTCTTTGGGGTCGCGCCTTTCCAGCCCACAATGGAGACTACCGAACGGGGAGGGAGTCGGGACTGCCCGGTTCCTCCTCCCGTTCTTTCCCCAATGCCTCCGTCTCCAGTCTCTCCTCAAGGCTCTCCCAGCCAGTCTGCACTCAGCCCCGTAGTTCACACAAAAGGCAGGTTAATTGATTCCCTTATGCCTGGGCGAGATGGTAGCTGCAGAGTGGGAAGTGCGTTATCACCCGGGCTCCACCAGCCACCGTGTCAGTTCTCTTCACAAAGTTTTCCTCACCAGTCTTTTCCCAGGCACCAGCCCACCCTGCTGCTGCCTCTACCCAGCGATCAAGGAGGGTGGCTGCCGCTGCAACTTTTGCGTTTGCCCTTTAAATGTCTTTTTGCATCCCCAGGCACCTGTCTCTGGCAGAGAGCACCCCTAAGCTTTTTGGGGTTGCGTTTTGTCTGTATTTTCTCGGCTTTAGCTGCTGTAGTTTAGGGGTTCCTGTTTATGATTCAGACCCCGTTCTTCTCGGGGGGACGCTAACTGGCCGTTTCAATGTCCCTCTGGTGCCAGTGCCCGTGGGCACCCAGCCCACCCTCTCGAGCCTCCACCTCAATTCTCACCCGTTGGGATGTGTGAGAGTCGAATCCGCTGTCCGCGGCACCAAGGCTCCTCTCCCACTGTCGCTCCACTGCTTTCCAGGTGATTACTCCATTATTTAGTTGCAATTCCAGTTTGGTTTTGGGAGGAGGTCAGCGTGACTCCCTTTCACTCCTCCGCCATCTTTTCCCTTCTCTATTTTACTGTTTTCAACCTTAAAATGTTTGAAATATTCTTTAAACACTAGTTTTTCATAGAAGAAACAGACTTCTTTGAGACTCTGGTCTTAATACACAGAAATCAAGATAGCTGTCCAACTTACTACCTGGAGCGTTAATGGATTTTCATTGTAGTCTTTGAAATTAAAACAGCTTTTAGTATGTAGGTGTGATTTCTCAGGCAGTAGAGTTGATAGCAAAGTCTGTTTATATTGTGAATTCACAATTTTTCATTCTTTATTAACTGACTTGAGTGCCACTCAGTACATGTGACATTTGCATATACACTATGACATCATAAACCCCACTACAAGGAACCTGGCTTCAGACTACGGCTAATCTTCTAGGTGTTAATCAGATGCTGTGTTACGCATTATGAGGTTTCCCAGTTATAAATGTCATTATTAGAATTTATTTTTAAGTTGCAAAGCTAAGTAAGGCTGTCAGTGCGTCATCTTAACTTATTTCTTCAGACCAACTACGGTCTGTAGTGGGTTTTCGGTGGATGTGGTGGCATCAGCATAACCTATGTTTCAGGCATCCCATAGAAGAGGATTATTCAGGGGAGCTGGAACAAAAGGTAAATTATGTGTATTCTGAGTTCATTCTACACACTTTCAGAGCCTCATAGAAAGAGGTATAAATTATGAAATACAAAATACATCCATTTAATGATTTTTATTTTTGAGCAGGTACCTATCTGATTGTTGGAATGTGGTAAATATACTCATAGTTCTTCCTATGGCTTTCTCCCTCTCTTCATTTTGGCTTTCTGCACAGATGTTTCCTCCGATGAGAAGCTTTCACATCGGCTGTATCCTAAAGAGCCTCCTTCCACATTCCCTAGTCATTCTCTGACTATTTTACCTTGCTTTATTTTCTTTCAAGGATTTAGCACCACCCCAGGTTATGTATTTGTCTCTTCATCTGTTTTCTGTCCCCTCCTGATCTAGGAGAACAGAGACTTTTCCTCGCTCACTGCTCTATCCCCACTGTCCAGACCAGTCCACATGGCACCTCCCTTGTTTCTGTGAGACTTGCTTATTAGAAAGTCTTGGAGTGAAGAGTTGATGTTTATAAGGAGTTTTCTATTTCTACCTTCAGTATGCATATTATAGTCCAAATGAACTGAATTTTATGTCTCTGTAACAGTGGTATCTTTTAGAAAGGAATTAATTTCCCTCTCTTTCCAGAACTGCTTTAGAATTCTGTTTGTACATTGTGAATAAAGTAACTAGAATACTCTATAGATTATGCTTTGTCAGTATTTTCTCAGATATTTACTTCCTGTCTGAGCTTTAACCCAAGCACGAGTCCCACAATTTTCCTTGCCTTTTAAACATTTCCCCCTTACTCTCCTACCATAACTTTCAACCTAGCCCTACCTAAAATTGAATCTACTACCTTTCCCCAGACAAAAAGATGCTTCCTTATTTACCCATTTTTGCCTTTGCAGCCATCAGGCATGCTCTTCGGTCAATGCCTATGTTTCTTCCATGCCATCTGTGTACCGTGATTCAAGGGTGCCACGTATTCAGTTGTGGCCCATGTGATCAGTATAATAATGAAATAATGCTAAGATGTTAAAGGTAGGGAACCATGTGAATGTTTTTCTTATGAGTAATGGTGAAATTTAGCCTGTTAACTCTACCAACACAATTACTAAAGGCTTAATGCTACCCACTTAATGCCACTCCCTTTCGGTAGTGAGAATATGGAAGGTCTGATAGTTTCTCTAGATCTAAGGGTTTTTGTTGCTTATTTTATTTTTGTTTTTAAGGGTACATCTGAATTCTGACCCTAGGGTATGTCACTTGTGCTGGTGCTTAGCCTTTATTTCAGTAGTTTAGTCAAAGAGTTGTCTCCTGAGCTTTTACACTACCCAGAGTTTGGACATAGAGAAGTTTCGTAATAGAGCTCATCCCCAGGATTCCAGGAATACAGTTTTGCATTAGTGGGTAGAGCTCCTTTTCTGCAGCAGGTATCTCGACACTAAGCCATTGTGATAGGGTGATTGTTTAATAAATTAAAATCCTGAAAGTTACACTTGAAAGACAGTTTAAACAACTTAAAGCATGACTTAAACTTATCAAAACCCATAACTCTTTTGAGTTGTTCTTCAGTCCTTCAAAATATTTGATTTCTTTGAAGCTGGGTCATTTTCCCACAGAAAGTGGATGTGAGCACTATCTGCTCTCTCAACCCACAGGCCTAGTCTGTTAGAATACTTGTGGTACTCTTGGGTATACTATATATAATACTTTGCTCAATCTCTGACATATGAACTCTCTGTCAAGATTATTGGATGTGGTGGTTTGGCTGTGGAGATGAAATCACAGCCTGCCTCAGCATCCTGCTCTTCAAGCTGTGTGCCAGGTGTAGCCCCTGTTAGGAGAGAGCAGCAGTTTTCAAAGTGTGATGCACAGAAACCGCGGGGAGTCTGAGGCCTCTTCCTGGAGGCTTGGGAGGATAAAACTATTTTCACCCGATGCTAAGATGTATTCTCCTTTTTTCTCTGTCTTGTCATTTGCATTAATGGTACAAAAACAATGGGGAGTAAATTGTTGGTACCTTAGGAGGAATCACGTCAGTGGCACCAAACTAGATAGTCATCATTGTTTTCTTCACTGCCATTCACTCGCAGTAGGAAAAAAAAAAAGTCAGCTTCATTTAGGAATGTTCCTGATGAAGCAGTAAATATTAACAATTGTATTAAATCTTGACGTCTAAATACATATTGTTTTAAAAACATTTTCTGAGTTATGAAATTAGGACATTCACTGGAAGCATTTCTGCTGCATGCGAAGATTGATGGTGTTCTTGGAAATAAAAACCAACACGAATTATTGTTTGAATGGCAAGATGAACTAGTGAAGTTTTTTTCACAGGACATCATTTTTCTCAAAAGAATGGCTAATAACCAAACTGGCTATTCGAATTTATTTGATAAAACATTTTATCAAATGAATGAGTTTGTCACTTCAAGGAAAACAATTGACAGTTTTTATTGTCAATGATAAAATTCCAGCTTTCAGGCAGACGTTTTGAATTTTGGAAAACCTGCATCTGTTGTTTTGAGCTTGACAGCTTCCCGATATTTATAGTTTTCTGATGAGATTGATGTTGCTTTTAATGAAAGTGCTTTTCTGATGGCATACAGTGATTGGGGAGACATAAGAGTAGCTGTGATTTGTCAGTGTAGAGGCAAGGCATTAGATTGCATCTGGAGTAATTCTAGAATATCATGTTGAACATTTTATTTGTTAAAAAATAATTTACCGCATTGAAGTTCTGTCTATAATTTCTCTTAAGTTAGAAGGGGTAGTTTATACTCTGGCCTAAATAAGACTTCACTGTTAGTAGTTGTGAGGTAGTTTAACTGCTTTAGAACTTTGTGCTTGGAACATTCTTAGCCACCGAAGCATGGGAACCAAAGGCGAGCGGTGTGGGTTCTTTACTATCTATCACATCAGAGAATGACTGTTCCAGGACAGTGACCACCTCCTGATGGTAAGGACCCCAACTTGCTTGTTATTTCTTGGAAGCAGGAAAAATAGTCCAGTCATCGTAGTAATGCTGTTTCTTTTGTTTAAAAAAGCAAAAAAAACAATAAAAAGTTCTAGCCTTAACCCTCAATGATGATTGTTTCTGCAGGTTTCTGTAGCTGGATCAGGCACCGGAAGAGGCTCCCCCGCTCTGACTCTAGTGCAGTTACCTTCGGGCCAGACTGTCCACGTCCAGGGAGTAATTCAGACACCACAGTCATCCGTTATCCAGTCACCACACATACAAACTGCTCAGGTTAGCTTCCTTCCTGCGTGGTTTGTCTTTGACTTTCTCGAGCCTGGGCTTTTTTTTTTCTTTATTAATTTATCATCTTTTCCTTGTGTAACTTTTAAGCTCAAGTTGTTTTATTAGAGATTTGGAGGAATTTCCTTTTACATATGAAGCACATTGTACTCTGTTAGATACATAGATCTGACTTAAGAGTTGCCATTTTGTTGTCACCTTTTAATTTGCAGGATGAGTAATTGCCAGATGAATAATTCTTCAAATGGTTCTCTGCTCAAACTGGGATTTACTTAGCAGAGCTCTCCAGTGGTGCTTAAAAATATTTTGAGGATTTTTTGGAGAAGATGTCTGATAAACACAGTAATATAAAAGATTATAGTACTGATGCTATTTTCATGAATACCCACATTATTAGGTGGGTAGAAATTTAAGTGTATGTTTAATTCAATACGTGCAACCCATAGAAAATAATGATGTCATTGTCTCTTGGTCTTATGTTTATACATCATGTACCCCTCTCAGTTTTAACCTCGGTTTTGTAGATGTGATTAGTATTATGGTTGTGATCCAGCGATGTGTTTTATTGTTATCAAGGTTGGTTGTAAACCCTTAGCATTTCTTGAAGCGTACTTTTTGTGTTTACTGAATTTACTTCTCTTTTTTTAGGTCAGTTTGTTATTGTCCTATAAATGTTAGAAATAATTAAGCCTAATTGATGACAAAAAGACCTTTGAGGAAAAAGTAAATATACTAATTCGGTCTTGTTCTTTTTTTTTTTTTTGTAGTCTTGTTCTTTTCCTGCATATTTGTGTATAATTTATTGCAAAACCAGAATGGGGGTGGTAATAAAGCCACGAGCAGTAAAAGCTTGGTTGCCTGTGCAGCACTACGTGTCTTAATAATTCTCAGTACTGTCTCCCTCCCCCCACTTGATGACTCTTGGTTCCAAGAGTTTCTGACTCTAATTATAAAATAAGAAAGTCTTTCCACTCTCTTTTTGGTATTATGACTTGTATTTGGGGTGCAGGTATTTCTTAGTTTTAACCTAGCTGGTACCAGAAGAAAGTTTTGTCTTATATTTAGAAGGATATTTTTTTTTTATTTTGTGAAACAATGATTTAATTATCTTTGTACAGATACATGATGGGGGATCTTGTCTTAAAAGTCCTACCTGTTGAAGGATGGACAAGTCCCTTAATCTCTCTGTGTGAACTTCAGTTTTTGCCTTTCTGAAATGGGTAAATAAACAGCCTGCCTCACACAAGGAGGTTGTTGGGATTTATATGAGAGATGTATGAAAGCCCAATGTAAAGTGATAAATGTTTGATAGTGATACTGCAACAACATTTTTTCTAATAAATTCTATTTATTGGCTATTATGCTCATTTGTTGGGTGTCGGTGAACAGAGATGTGTTGTCATATGTGCAGGTGAACATGTATGCTCATCCATGTCCTTGGGAAGTATGTATTCCTTCTTGCACTGTTGACATATTTTTTTCCTTACCCAAGGATATTTGTTTTTCATTGCTTTTAGAGAGAGAGGAAGGGGGAGAGAGAGAGACATCAATGCAAGAGGGGAGCATTGATTGGTTGCTTCCTTGACTGGGGATCATATGCACCTGGACTGGGGATAGAATCTGCAACCTAGGTTATGTGCCCTGACTGGGAATTGAACCCTGCATCCTTTTCAGTTACCGGATGATGTTACAACCAACTGAGCCACACTGGCCAGGGCACATTGTTCATAGTTTAATAAGCTCTTTTGATTTTGCCCAAATCAAATTCCCATGTAATTGTAATATTAAGTAAAATGAGTTTTGTAAACTACTAACTATCCTAGGCCTTAAATGATAAATGGCTGTATATAATGAGAGCAGTCATGTTGTAGATTTTTAATTTTAGTCCTCTGACTTTGTTTAATAATCATGTTATTGTATTATTGCTTGACTCGAAAAAAATGAAATCATGCTTAAAACTGATCTTTTTTCTTTTCTTTTCTATTTTTATTTTATTTTATGTTATTTTATTTTATTTTTTATTGTTCAAATACATTTGTCTCTACCTTCCCCCCACCACTTTCCCCTGCCCCGCCCCCCGCCACCTCCCTCCCTCAATCCTTCCCCACTTTGGCTTTGTCCATAGGTCCTTTATACATGTTCCTTGTTTTAAGGAGAAATTCCTTATTTTGACCTTCAAGACTTATCATTATCAAGCTTGTTGTAATATAAATCCTAACTTCAACCAGGCTTGTGTTATCTGCTTAAATATTCTTTCTTCTTGGGACCTATCTAATGTCTAATTTGAAGACCCAGCTCAAGTCAGCTGTGGTATTGTGAAAAGGGCAATGAAATTGAGACTTTTTTCCTGCCTCTGTCATTCGTTCATTTCCTGCTGGATTTGTGAGAGTATTTTCAGGGTTGGGACGTGAGGTCTTATGTATCATATATTTAGGCCTTTCCTGTGAAGCCCCACTTGACATTCCAGCCATTATTTGACTTGCATTTCTCTAGTATTTATTATCTGCACTGTTCCTTTCATACACGCTTGTCCTATAACTGAAATGCCTGTGTCCGTGCTTCCTTTCCTAAGCCAAGTGTGAGCTCCATTAGTGCGGGCGCAGTGTGTTCTGTTGCTGGGTGCTTCCCAGCACCTGGCTTAGTACTACTGCACATGGAGACCCTTAGTCGCACTTTTTGAAGGAAGGAAATCACATCTTTTATGATGCATTTCAGAAACTCTTCTATTATAGGTAGCAACAATTGCAGAGACAGATGAGTCTGCAGAATCAGAAGGTGTAATTGATTCTCATAAACGTAGAGAAATCCTTTCACGAAGACCCTCCTATCGGTAAGTTAAGTTTCCACTATAATCATACTTTTTTTCAAAAAGTGAGTGTTATTAGACATCAAACCAAGGCTTTCACTATAGCTTTTCTGTTTTAAATCTCTTTCATATATCTTAATTATTTGTTAAGTTGTTCTGTTATTGTTAAATTCTGTTGTAGAAAAATACTGAATGAACTTTCTTCTGATGTGCCTGGTGTTCCCAAGATTGAAGAAAAATCAGAGGAAGAAGGAACGCCACCTAATATTGCTACCATGGCAGTACCGACTAGCATATATCAGACCAGCACGGGGCAGTACAGTATGTATGCTGCAATTCAGTACCATACAGTGCCAGCTTTAAGTCTTCTCTCGTTACATGGAAGCAACTCGGGTTTTGCATTAAACTGTTCCACTTTAAATCATAATACATAATCTGTATAACGGAATGAAAAGTACATGTTAAAGGACTAAGGGATTTGTATTGACAGCTGTCATATAATTTGAAAAGTAAAATTTTTTTTACTGAATATAAAAGAAAATTTTGAGTTTAAAATAAAGGGAGGTTTTTTCTTATTTATATATTTATATTCATGTTTAGTAAAACTTTAAAACTTACTTTTTGTTGCCTTTATGATGCATGCAAACATAATAGATATAAATGTCTGTATTTCATTCTTGTTGGCTTTTACTACCAACAATTACATTTTCTACTTACTAATTTAAAAGACATATATATGTTTTCTAAATTATGTTTTAAATGTAGTTCTGTTTTCACTGCAGTTTTGTGCTGCAGTTTTTCCTTAGACAAGAATGGAAAAATGATTAATTTTTAAAGCTACAGTAATTATGTTATTGTATTTGAAATTTTATTTTTCCTTTGTATTATATTTTATGGTATTTTAAGTATATTTTATTGATTATGCTATTACAGTTGTCCCATTTTTTTCTCCCCTTGGATTTCCCTCTACCCTTCACTACCCCTCCCTCTAGAATTCCCCTTCCTTAATTCATGTCCATGAGTTGTACATGTAAGTTCTTTGGCTTCTCCACTTCTTATACTATTCTTAACCTCCCCCTTTCTATTTTGTACCTAATATTTATGCTTCTTATTCCCTGTATCTTTTTCCTCATTTTCCCCCCTCCACCTCCATGCTGATAATCCTCGATGTGATCTGCATTTCTGTGATTCTATTTCTATTCTAGTTATTTGTCTAATTTGTTTTGTTTTTGTTTTTAGGTTTGGTTGTTGATAGTTGTGAGTTTGTTATCATTTTACTGTTCATAGTTTCTGACCTTCATCTTTTTCTTAGAAGAGTCCCTTTAACATTTCATATAATAAGGGCTTAGTGATGATGAACTCCTTTAACTTTACCTTATTTGGGAAGCAGTTTATCTGCTCTTCAATTCTAAGTGACAGCTTTGCTGGATAGAGTAATCTTGGATGTAGGTCCTTGCCTTTCATGCTTTTGAACACTTCTTTCCAGACCCTTCTTGCTTGCAAGGTTTCTTTTGAGAAATCAGCTGATAGTCTGATGGGAACTCCTTGGTAGATAGTTCTCTCCTTTTCTCTTGCTGCTTTTAAGATTCTCTCCTTATCTCTAATCTTGGGTAATGTAATTATGATGTGCCTTGGTGTTTGCTTCCTTGGGTCCAACTTCTTTGGGACTCTCTGAGCTTCCAGGATCTCCTGGAAGTCTATTTCCTTGGCCAGATTGGGGAAGTTCACCTTCATTACTTGTTCATATAAGTTTTCAATTTCTTGCTCTTCCTCTTCTGCTTCTGGCACCCCTATGATTTGGATGTTGGAACGTTTAAAGTTGTCCCAGAGTTTCCTAAGCCTCCCCTCATTTTTTGAATTCTTGTTTCTTCATTCTGTTCCAGGTGAATGTTTATTTCTTCTGTCTGTTCCAAATCATTGATTTGAGTCCCGGTTTCCTTCCCTTTACTATTGGTCCCCTCATTATCTTATTTCACTATGCATAGCCTTCACTTTTCCCTCCATTTTGCGACCATACTCAACCAATTCTGTGAGCATCCTGATTACCAGTATTTTTGAACTGTGCATCTGATAGGTTGGCTATCTGTTCATCGCTTAGTTCTATTTTTGGAGCTTTGATCTGTTCTTACATATGGGCCATATTTCTTTGTCTCAGCATGCCTGCTACATTGCAAGGGGTGGAGTCTTGGGTATTCACCAGGGCAGGGCAACCTGCATTGCTGCATTTAGGGAGCTGTATGTAGGGGAGGGGTCAGAGTGGGAACAATGGCACTTGCTCAGCTCTTGCCCCACTTTTAGTCACTTCCCCCACTACCCACAAGCAAATTGGGACCGTCTAGTGCTGATTCCCAGATGGGTGGTTTTGTGTATGTTCTAGGACCCTGTGGGTCCCTCCAATGGACTCTCTTGTGAGACTGACAGTTTCTCCCACTGTTGCAAACCCCACAGATTTTTACAGCCAGAGGTTTCGAGGCTGTATTTCCCCATGCCAGAACTTTGGATTGCACAGTCTGTCTCACTCCCCAGTTGTTCCACTTCATTTATCTGCATGTAAATGTGGGACCGCCCTGTACAGCACCACCGTCCTCTCCACCCTGGCTGCCTGTCTCTGGCCCTCCTACAGTCTGGATGAATGCTTCTTCTTTAACACCTTGGTTGTCAGACTTCTATACAGTTCGATTTTCTGGAAGTTCTGTTTGTTTTTTATTTTTAAATTGGTTGTTGTCCTTCTTTTGGGTGTGCAAGGAAGTGAAGTGTATCTACCTACGTCTCCGTCTTGGCTGGAATTCTGTATTTTAAACACCAGAACATTTAAATAAACAAATTAGTCTTGTGAATTTTAATAGGTTGTTCATTCTGTGCTTTTTGCTTTAAGCACAAATATTTTCCCCCCAAACCAAGACCATTTGATAAATAAAAATACTTTAGTAAAAAGTAGATCCAGGAAAAAAAAACGTGTGTGTGTGTGTGTGTGTGTGTGTGTGTTGGGAGTGGGGGGATAAGACAGCAAAAGGACTGAAAAAGAGTAAAAAAAAAACCCAAAGCTGCTCAGGTACTATAATATGTGTGATAATAAGTACTGTGTTGGTCCAAAAACAGTTAATATTTTGGATATGTTTTCTGTTGTCCTTTAAAAAGTAGGAATGTGTAGAAAAGTCTCAAGTCTTAAGACATGGCTGTTAAAGCAAGCTGTAATCTCCTCTAATCTATGGGAAAACCTAAAGAGTCATTAGTTTTTTAGGGTTTTACTTACAGTGGTGGATTTACAGCATTAAACACTGTGGTAATTTTGGTTCCTTGGGTAGCTCCTACCATAGTACCTGGCAGAATTGGGGTATAACTTGTCCACAGCCTCTACAGGACGCTGAGTGGACATGCCTGAAAGTCCATGTTAGGAAAGGAAAACTCCCCGCTGTCTATAAGGATTGGACCCTGAGAGTATCACTCTTGTTTCTTTTGTTACGTCTCTGATTTGTATGCCTTTGTGTCTGGCTCTCTGGGAACACATGGTGGGAGTTGTAGAACTGAAAACTGGAGTTTGCCAGCTGTGGGCTTGGCAGAGCAGCACACGGGCCACAGGGGCACTGAGCTCCTCCTGCCCTCGGCCCCAGAGTGGCTCTGCAGGGTGTACGTGGACCTGCTGGAACCTCCTGGCTGGTCAGCTGTACACATATTATCATTTCCTATTTGGGCTGTGAGGAAAAGGCTGGAAATTACTGATGAAATAATGCTCACACACCTTAAAGTTTGGAGAACTATCCAAGATGCTGTCATCTTGAACCTGTCATCTTGAACATCACCATGCATATGCTAATGCCACCTAGGAACTGATAAAAACAGTGATCTCTGTACAAGGCAATATGGATAGGGATGCCATGGGTTAATATGCTTAGATTATTAGCTGAAAATTTGATATCATGAAAACATCGGGTTGAGAGAATGTTGAAGCTATAGATGATGTGGAGAAGGCATTCGTTCTGGTCCTGTCATTTGCCAACTGCATCAGAGCGAGCTTTGTTTTCCCATCTCAGGTGTTTAGCGTTTGAAGTGGGAATGATACTAGATTGGGAAACTCTGGGGTCAGTGTGAGGACACAAGAAGATAACAGGTAGAAGTGGGGAAAAGAAACATACTACTTTGACATGTCACAGAGAAATGTATGCTAGCTGCGGCCATGTGTCAGCCATGTTCCCAAAGCCTTTATTTCCCTGCTCTTCGTGTGGCTTGGAGAAGAGAGCTCAGCATGAATCATCACTGTGACGGGGGCGGGCAGGGGTGCAGTCAAGAGCTCTGCTTGAGAACTAGGAAATCTGATGTTTAGGAGTTGGGGGTGTATCTATCTATTTGCCACAATAGAAGTCCTGGGCTGTCTCCTACTGAGGTTTCTTAATTTGGACCCACACAGTATTGACCCTGGCAATTATTTTAATGAAATTTGTGCTGGTTCTATATATGCTGTCCCCTTGTAAAAATTCGATTTATTGGTTCACAAAAAGTGATACTGCTTTTGCATTTTGCAAAAATGCATTTTGTAAGCACTTAATGACACATTTTGGTACGATAATTCTTTTGATTGAAGAGTGAATATTAACATTTCAACTTATTAAAAACATTTACTTTAATTGGAGGGTAAATATATATTCACACATACACAAGATCTATTTTCTTTTGTTTTATTTCTTACTAAATATAACTTAAGAGATATTAATGCTTTAGTGTTCCTAGATATCTAGATATAGAAACAATCTGGTGTCCTTTGGTTTTTAGACTAGAGGCATTTATTTTACTAGAATTTCTGGAGATTTTTCTATGTATTTTTGTGTTCCTATTTTTGAAACCCTTTCATAACCTTTTATTATAAAAGTTAATTCTTCAACATTTTTCCTTGGATGACTTCCCTCCAAACTTTGATTTGCTTCTTTTTTGAAAAATTATTATATTAGATTGTTCGTTTATCATTAAAATTTTTTTTAAATCATGTTTATTCTATTACAGTTGTCTCAATTTTTCCCCCTTTACCCCCCTCCGCCCACCCCACCCCGCCCCCTTCTCCCACAGTCAGTTCCCACTCTGTTGTCCATTTCCATGGGCCATTCATACATGTTCTTTGTTCTAGTCCCTTCCCCTTCTTTCCACCATTTTCCTCTTTCCTCATCCCCTCTGGTCACTTTCAGTTTGCTCCATGTTTCCTTGCCAGTGGTTTATTTTGTTCGTTAGTTTATTTTGTTGAACAGATTCCATTTATAGGTGAGATCATATGGTATTTGTCTTTCACCGACTGGATTATTTCACTTAGCATAATATTCTCCAGTTTCATCCATGTTGTCGCAAAAGGTAGGAGTTCCTTCTTTCTTTTTTTAAGTGCAGATTGATTTTATGTATTTATTTTTTAAATGTCAAGATCCATTATAAAATATTAAAAAATTTAAATCCATTATAAAGTCTTAGCAATTAAAACATCATGACACCAGCACAGATATAATCAAGTAGATCAAAGAAATATAATGAGCATTCTAGAAACAAACTTATATATGTCAACAATATAATATATAATTAAATTGATGTTTCAAATGAATGGGTAAAATAAGGCTTATTCAACAAATAAGGTGCATAGACCACTATTACTTGAAATAAAACAAACATAGAGCCCTATTTCACACATTATACAAAAAATATTCAAGTGAGTTAAAAATCAATGTGTAAAATCTCAGGAGGTTTAGGAGAAATACAAACTAATATTTTTCTTACCCTGAAGTAATGTATTCAAACCCAGAAGCTATAAAGTAAAATATTGACAATATGACTATATTAAATATTTAAGATTATATAGTAATATACATATAAAAAAGTTAAAGGACAAGTAATAGAATAGGAAAGTATAACACATCTAAAAAAGGGTTAATAGGTTTTTTTTAGGGAAAAAATTCTACAAACATTTAATCAAAATATGGATAAAGAATGCCAAAGAGTCATTTAAAGCTTTTTAAAATTAATCAAAATAAGCAAGAAATAGACTAAAACAGGTTTAGTTTCAACAAATAATAAAGTAAAATTAAAATAACATCATTGTCACAATCAGGTTAATAAATATTAAAAATATTGGTAATATCAAGTATTGGTGACTATAAAGGGAACTGGATAGTCATAGACTCTTTTTCTTCACCTTCTTAAAGCAGTCCCTTTAGCATATCTTGCAGTGCTGGTTTGGTGCAGGTGTATTCCTTTAGCCTTTTGTCTGGGAAACTCTTTATTTTGCCTTCCATTTTAAATGAGAGCCTTGCTGGGTGGAGGAGTCTTGGTTGCAGGCCTTTGCTTTTCATGACTTGGAATATTTCTTGTCATTCCCTTCTAGCTTGTAGTGTTTCTGTTGAGAAGTCAGCTGCTAGCCGTATTGGGGCTCCCTTATATGTTACTACCTCTTTCTCCCTTGCTGCCTTTGGGATTCTTTGTTTGTCTTTGATATTTGCCATTTCAATGATGATGTGTCTTGGAGTGGGCCTCATTGGGTTCTTCCTGAATGGAATCCTCTGTGATCCATGGTCTTGTGTGACTTTTTCTGTACTCAAATTAGAGAAGTTTTCCATCATTATTTTTTCAAACAGGTTCTCTATCCCTTCCTCCTCTTCTTCTCCTTCTGGTATCCCTATTATACAGATAGTATTACGTTTCAGGTTGTCCTGCACTTCCCTCAACGCCTCTTCATTCTTATTGAGTCTTTTTTCATTTTCTTGCTCTGTCTGGGAGTTTTTTGCTCCCTTGTCCTCCAGCTTGCTGATTTGATCCTCTGCTTCCTCTAGGCTGCTTTTGATTCCTTCTATTGTGTTCTTCAATTCAGAAATTGTATTCTTCATTTCCTCTTATCTCTTATTGATAGTTTCTATGCCCTTTTTCATGCTGAGGTAGTTTGCAGTAAGTTCCTTGTAGTTTGTCTGTAGTTTCTGGTAATTCTCTTTGAGCCCACTGAGCTCATTGAGCTTCCTTAGAAGCATTGTTTTGAACTCAATATCTGATAGTTTACTTGCCTCTATTTCATTTATTTCTCTTTGTGGGGATTCTTTCTTTCCTTTGATTTGGCGGTGTTTCTTTGTCTTCCCATTATTTGTGAAGCTCTTCTTTTTTTGCTTCTGCTTCTTAAACTGATCTCTTGACTTCCTGACTTTGTGGTGTGAGCTCCTATGGTAGGAGACTGCTGGGTTTTTTTTTCTTTCTGGATCTGCCTCTGATGATGTCAGATGTTGACCCTGTCTGACTTTAGTCAAGTCTGTTCAAGGCTTCCAGGAATTTACTGTCTGTGTCTGTCTCCTTCAGCTATTAATCTAGTCACTCTGCACTCAGCAGACTGGCTTAGAGACACCATGGGGTGGGGCAGAGTCCCTTCTGGGGGTGGGATTATTGGGACTTCTTATGCTGTTGCCACTCAGGGAAGTGGTCTGCCTATGTCAGATGGCTGCTGCCATATGGGGGAGGAGTCAGCACTCTTTCCATTCCCTCCCCTAAGCCTCCTTTCCCAGTCTCTCTTCAGGCATCTCTCCTACTCTGCCTCAGCCCTTTTGGAGACCAGGGTAAGTGGTTGCAAATAAAAATTTATGCGTTGGTCCTTTAAACGGCTCTTTGCATCTCCAGCCTCCTGTCTCTGGCAGAGAGCAACCTTGCTGCTTTTCACAGCTGGCCATTATCTGTGTACTTTTTCAGCTCTGGTGCTATAGGCTGGAGATCTCAGCTTATGGTTTAGACCCTGCTCTTCTCAGGGATATCCAACTGGCCGTTTCAATATCCTTCTGATGCCGCTGCCCTTGGCACCCTGCCCACCTTCTTGAGTCTCTACCACACTCCTTACCAGTTAGTTTGTGCTAAAGCTGATTCTTCTGTCTGAGGTTATAAGGATCCTCTCTCGCTATTTTTCTGATATTTGTTCCAGGTGATTTCTCCACAATTTAGTTGTAATTCCAGGTTGGTCCTGGGAGGAGGTCAATGTGACTTCTACTTACTCCTCCACCAACTTGATTCTCCAACCTATTTATCATTAAATTTTTTTTGTTCTTTTACTGATTCTACATAGGGGGGATGGGAAGGAGAAAGAGAGGGAGAGAAACATTGTACAGTTGCCTCCCATATGTACTCTGATGGGGATCGAACACACAACCTAGGTATACGCCCTGATCAGAAGTCAAACCGAAAGCTTTTTGTATATGGGATGATGCTCCAACCAACTGAGATACATGGCCAGGGCTAAAGACAATTGTTTTTTTTAATCCCTCACTCTACTTTACCCAACCTGACCTCTTCCATTATCAATTAAGTGCTATTACCCAAGTCTTCAAATTATTTTCTTCCAAATGTCTCTTATCTCTTTCTTTGTTCCTACTTTATTTTACTAGGGATTTTTAGAATGAGTTACTTTTAACTCATTTTTACTGAAATTCTTATATACTAAAGGTAAGTGGGTCAATCCAAAATCCACCATTATGAGAAAGACACATTTATGAACTGTGTGGACTGATGAAGAAGTGATAATTCTCAGGATACTCATGAATAAACACTAATTCCAATTCTTCATTAAAAGAATTTGCATAGGACAGGCTTACACAATCTAAAGTAAATGCAGTTGCATTTATTATTACTCTTAATGACTTTGCTTACATTCTCCCAAGGTAATTTTCAAAGCAAACATAGAAGGTATCTACTTTATATAAATCTGGATTCTAATATTGGTGTTGCTATTCTTGTTCTAATTTAAGGCTGTTTTACTATTTCTTCTGCTTTTAAGAAGATACTTCCATGTTAAGTCAATGAAAATTTAATCATGAATCTTTTCGTTGCAATCTGGGATAAAGATGATTTTAAATTATCATTACTTAACATTTACATGTTTATGGATTTGAACCTGGGTCTGGCCGCGATTCCCAGCCCCCGCACTCTGCAGCTGCCAGGGCCGCCTCCTGTATTGGAATCAGCTCATTTATACAGGTTTAGGGTTAAAAAGATGTTAGCATTAAGTAAAAAGAGAGCAGATGAAATTTTTTTAGATTTTATTTATTTATTCTTTAAAGAGAGGGGAAGGGAGGGAAACAGGGTGAGAAATATCAATGTGTAAGAGAAACATAATAGGTTGCCTCTTGCACCCTCAACTGAGGACCTGGCCCAAAACCTAGGCATGTGCACTAACTGCGAATTGAACCAGTGACCTTTCAGTTTGTGAAACAATGCCCAACCCACTGAGCCACACCAGTCAGGGCAAGCAGATAAAATCTTAAATAAGTTCCCTTTCCCCATTTGCTTATGTACCCTGCCTCATTTTCTATCCTTATTTATATTTCCCCCCTTATTTATTGACTTTATAAGACTTTAAAATGCTTTTGAATTTTCATCTTGTAAATAATATTTTCTTTTTTTAAATTTTACTTTATTTTTTCAAATACATTTGTCTCTGAATATTTTCTTTCAATGATATTAATAGTTTTAAGAGAGAAGTGCTCAATGGCAATGAGTAGTGGAAATTGCAGATTTTTAAAATATGGTTCTGTACACCAGGAATAGCCCATTTCCAGTATCCTAAAGCATTAGGAAATCTTGTACATTGTCAATGAGAGGTAGCATTTGAAATGGGAATGTCCTTTTTTATTTGATAATGCCAAAATTAAGAGTATCTTTGTTATTAAATAAATAAATAAATAAATAAAAGCTAGACTTAAGTATAAGACTTATCAGTAAAAATGGTCCCTCCAGAGCCAGTTTGTTTGTGTATTTAGCTTTTGTTTTTCACATCTCATTATATAATGATTTAGCCAGAAAATGAAGTGATAAGAGTAACAGATTCTTGCTGTATCAGCTTTTCAGATTGTGAAGACAATAAGTTTTGCTTGGAACTATGGGGAAACAGTGAAAAAAAAAAAAAAGACAAAGCAAGGACCTTGGTTACTTACCTATTTCATGGTTCATATCTCCAGAAGCCACTACTCTTACCTCAGACATTTTTTTTACTAGTCCAAAAGCTTACTAACTGGTATTGAATTGAACTTTTCTAGATTCCCAAATGGCTTATGGCCTGTCTTGAGGAAATGACAGCTATTCATTTGTCATATTGAGTGCCTGCTGTATGTGGTTGTGAAAAATACCAGGAATGGGCCATTTTAAAATGGAGCTCAAGCAGCCATTCCAGAGGAACTGTCTTGCTTGTGCTGTCTCTTGAAACTGTGGACTGGGGCCAAACCACAGTTGTTTTATAAACAGTTGTTGATAAGGTCAGCAGGACTCTCTGATCACAAGGACTGATGATTATGCACCCTCAATCTGAAGATAGAATCGGGAAGCAATCACATGTAGCCAGTAGTGGCTCAGCATGTGAGCACCAATAGGATTTTTTTTTCTTTTTTAGATAATTACTTCTTTCCTTTTTCTCATAAAACCTCTTGCTTTCATCCTGTAATCAGGACAGAGTTCTACTTGAAACTGTGCTCCCAAAATTACAATTCTTTGATCCTAAATACAAGCTTGTTGTCTCATTTTTGCTTTTAAAATTTAGGTTAACACTAGGCTTTGTGCTTCTTGTACATTGTAGTTATACTGCCTGTTCTTGTTTTTTCTAAAGCACTATTGCTGTGACATCAACTGAAAATTACACATTCAATTCAAACTAATTATCACCTGAAAATACACATTCAAATGTCTGATAACATATAAAATTTATCCATGTTCAGCCATGAAGATTTAAGGAAACATTACCTCTTATTTTTCTTATGTCTCTTTTAAGAAGGTAGACATAGATCTCTCCCAAACCCTTTTATTGTAAGGAGGGAACACTGAGACCCTTGAAATCTTTGGAGAGTCATGGTAAAATATTGTTTTTAAAATGTGTACAGAATATAAGGCTCTAGATTAGCCAGAAAAAGCGATATTGCATCAGAGTTTATCAACCTGAGCACAACTGATATTTTGTAACTGATTCTTCAGTTTCTGTCGATCCTATTCTAATAGCAGACTGTCAATGAACTAAAACAAAAAGAATGTATCTATGTTGAACTCTTTAAAAAAACGTCAACCCATCTTCTTGTGTTAGGCTTACCCCATCAGGTCTTCACTTAAGTGATCCTTTGCTTAGATACTGTTAAAATGGCTAGGTAATGACTTGGAAATGTTCCAAGTATATTTTAGATGCTACTGTAACATTCCTATAAAGCATTTACATTGATTTATCAGTGTTGCGTTATTCTGATGATGTATTATTTTTATCTTCATTGTTAAATCTAGTTAGCTAGTTTATATGCCATCTGTTTTAAAGGATAGCCCTTGTTCCGCTTAATCTCTAGCGTTTAAACTAAAACGTGGAGTCATAGTCTTATGTTAAAGTATATTAACTCTCAGATATTTAGATTTATTCATCTGTTCAAGTGAAATTTAAAAACATTTCACTTCATCAATTCTTCTTTTGAAACTCTCAGTTAATATGTTACTTTTGAACATGACTGGCGAATCTCAGTATTTAGAAGAAACCCTCCTCATATTTGTTGCCATTGGCTGAGATAGTTATTTCAAGACACTTGGTAGAGGTAAATATTGCAGCACAAATGGTTTCAGTAGTTACCTTTTAAAGTCCTTACCAGCCTAATATTTTATATTTCAGGTTTCTCCTGACATAGTCAAAATGGTAAAGGCTTTAAAACCCAATATTTTCTATTGGTTTTTATTACTATTGAATAGCATGAAAAGCTATTTTCTTCTGATGATAAATTAGAAAAGTAGTTAGCTGAATGAAGAAACAAATTCATTGTATGCATGATGCTCAATGGAATGTCACTGATCATTTCTTAAATATAAGAAGAATGCTCTTTATACAGATCTAAAAATATCTGAAAGAACAGAGAAAATCAAGATGCTGGACTTTCTCCCTGTCTGTATCTCTATTCTTCCTCTTAAATAATTTAGTTTATTAAAACTAAATGCAGCAGAAATAAGGGTAAATTGAGAATGAGAAGCATTGGTAATATCTAGACCCAGAGTACATTCTTCCAATATGAGATGATTAAAAATGAAGCTTGGAATTCTCTAATATTTCTTTTCTCTTTCTGTTAAGTTGCTATTGCTCAAGGTGGAACAATCCAGATTTCTAAACCAGGATCTGATGTTGTTCAGGGAATGCCGGCATTAACAGTGACAAGTTCAGGAGCTCCTCCACCAGGTGCTACAACTGTGCAGGACACAGCGCAGGCAGCTGACGGCACACAGCAGTTCTTTGTCCCAGGCAGCCAGGTGGTTGTGCAAGGTATAGTTTATTAACCTAACGCATTTAGAGTACCTGTGGGTTACTAAAGCACACCACTCTGGTGGTTTTATAGTTTTCTGAGACACACAGGAGGTAGAAGGGTTTCCTTAAAGATTGAAGAAGTATTTTAGTATATTATACATTACATGATTTTTATTCTTTACCAGGTTTTATTGGCTGTAAAGAAAAGTTAAATTCAGAGCAGCATAATGAAAAAAGGGAGTTGAAAACATGAGTGAATTCTTTAATTAAGTAAATAATATTTTATTTGAGAGGATGATAAATGTTATATCTAAATGTTTTTTACCTACAGGGTCTAGCACAAGTAACACCCTGTTTTATTACAAAATCTTTTATTATAAAATCATAAGCATGTAACATAACAATATCACACTCAAGCACACTATATGACATTTTAGATGAAATGTTCAAATTAAAACTACAAATTATCATACCTATGTTATTACCCTACCAACCACACTCAAGCAGACATTATTTCTGCCAGACCCTGCAGCTTATGAAGACTGAAGTAGCCAGTCTGTGATGTTCTGACTTTGGGTCTTTCCCCAGCTGTTACACTCAAGCCTTAATTTACAGACATCTTATGTCAAAACAGTTGCTTATTTTCTTTTCTTTAGACTGTTCACAGTATATTTGAATTCTGAGGTGCCCATTCTACCTCTTATGGAAGCTGATAGTAGTGATATAAGGTGGTTGGAATGTAGCCCTAAGCTTTTAGGGGAAACTAAGCTTTCAATTAAACTTGAGTTAGGCATTATTTTAACTTTATTCAGTTGTGCTTATAATAACTATAATGTGTTTATTAGAACTTCAAAAATTCTATTTTTTTAACTTAATTCTTTTCCTTTTGGACTACTTGCTGAGGACTTATGATATAGCACTAATTTTAAGGGGAATAGTATTAGTCCCTTTAATTTGAAAGTCTTCCAAGTGTAGAAAACAGTAGATTACAACTGATCAATCTTTTGTTAATTAGCTTTCCTCCTAGGTATTTGGGAGGTTAACGTGGACTGTAATAAAAGTGTATGAAGAACTGCAGTGGTGGCATTTATGGAGTATGAGAAAAGTTCATAGTATTTACGCAATACTCTAATGTTTCCTTTTAAATGCATATTAAAGCCACCCATCAGAGATGCTCCTCAGCTTATGGTGGAATTACATCCTGATAAACCTATCGTAAATTGAAAATATAAGTAAATTGAAAATGCATTTAAGACACCAAACCTACTGAACATCACAGCTTAGCTGACTCTGCTGTAAGCATGCTCAGCTGGGCACAGTCATGTCACACACTGAACACTGCAGAGTATGGGCTGTTGACCCTTGCGATCACCTGGCTGACTGGGAGCTGTGGCTCGCCGCACCTGCCCAGCATCAGAGAGAGGGTCAGACCTCATACCACTAGCCCTGCACAAGGCCAGAATTCAAAATTCCAACTGCAGTTTCTATTGAATGTGTACCACTATTTTGTAGATAAGAATCATATGACACAATCATATGAATGTGTACCACTATTTTGTAGGTAAGAATGTAAAGTCGAATAATTGTAAGCCAAACTATCTCAAGTCAGGGACTGTATATATCCCTCATACTCATGAAACCTCTATATCTAAATGAATAATCATAAAGAATCATCATTTCTTCTAATTTGTTTATTATAGAAAGTCCACCACAAACTCGATGCTTTAACAATGAGAGGTTTTTAATTGATACCCTACCAATGAGAGTTTTGCACAGATAACACACAAGTGTTGTGATTTGAGGGTTTATTTAAGAATTCTTTTCTTCCAAAAGTCACAAAGATATTTTCTACAAAAATTCTATTAGCTTCATAGTTTTACCTTTTACATTTAGGTTCTTAATTCACCTGAGGTTCACGTCTGTATGTAGTATTAGGTGGGAGTCTGGAGCCACTTTTCTCCTGCTGATGGTTTATCCTCTCCCAATTAATTTATGAGGCAGTCTTAATTATATAGTAGGTTTTCGTGTATACTTGGATCTGTTTCAGAACTCTATTTGTTATCTCACAGGACAAGTTCATCTTTTTTTGTCTCTTTTTTTAAAGTGCTGATTTAGCTTTTGTGAACCGTTACTCTTTCATGTGCATTTGGAATAAATTTGAGTTTCTAAAGAATAATAATATAAAATCAATAATGAGATTAAATTTAATTTATAGATTAATTTTGAAAGAACTAAAGTCCTTTTTTATTGTGATATAACTGACATATAACATGATATTAGTTTCAGGTGTACAACAGAATGATCTGACATTTGTGTTAAGTCACAATAAATGATCACCACAATTGGTCTAGTTAACATCTATCCCCACAAATAGTTATAAATTTGTTTCTTGTGATGAGAACTTTTAAGATCTACTCTAGCAACTTTGAAATATACATGCAGTATTAACTGTAGTCAACCAATGTATACATCACATCCCCCAAGTTTTGTTGCTCTTTTGAACAATAACATTCTATTGCATTTTCTAGTTGTTGGTGGTATGGAGAAATATTATGGATTTTTAAAAAAAGTATCTTTTGACTATTAACCTTCAAAACTCTAATTACTTCCAATGATATGCTAATTCTTTGTGACTCTATCTGTGATACTATGTGAATATTTATATCAAATACATATAAGATACTTTGTTTCTTCCCTTCCCATCTTTATTCTTCTTGTTTTCTTTTTCTCCTTATCCTGTCTCTTCTTTTTTTCCTCTTTTTTTCTTCTTTTTAAAAATAATGATGGCCAGGAGTTCTAGTTTGGTGTTAAGCAGAGCTGGTTGGTGGGCATTCCTGTCTTACTCTCTATCGCATTGAAAGGTCACAGCAATTTCTTTCTGAGATCTCAGTTCTTATCTTGATTGAATCCCTCCGCAGTATTTAGCACTGTTGACCTCTGCTTCCTTCACTTCCCTGATACTGCTTTCTTACCATTTTTTTCTTCTGTCTCTCCTGCTTCTCTTTCAGGCTCCTTTATTGGTATAACCTTCCTCTCCCATCTGTAAGTGTTAGTGATGTTCCTTGGGATTGCATCCCGGGCCTTCTTCCATCTGACTTGGGTGCTGTGCCTGGATGAACTCATGCCTGCCCATGGCCTCAGCTCACGGTGACTCTGCCCCTGATTCCAGTCGGCTACTGACATATTTCTCACACATCTCAACTTCTTAAATCCAAAACTCCCCATCCATTTCCCAGCCCCAGTTCCCCTTTGTTTACTTCAGTGATGGATCCTCCCACCCTGTTGCTTTAATTCAGAAACCTGGGTGTCATGTCTTACTCTCCCTCACCTTCTCCATTCATTCTTCTTCTTGCTAAATCACAAGCCCCTGCACCCTTCTCCACCCCTGTCAAAATTCCAGGTCCAGCTGCTGTCCCCTCTCGCCTGACTCGGGTCTGCCAGAGGCCTGGCCTCAAGCTGGTTGCTCTGGAGCAGCGTCCTCAGTTTCCTAATCATGCTGGGGACAACATATCCCTTGGCCTGTTTTTCAGGAAACTGTTCTGAAAGTTCAGCTAGGCTCTCTTTCTTCATCCCTCCCAATGATTCTGGGAGCTGATAGTTCTTAAAAACAAAGCCTGTGTCTCCAACATTTCCTTTTCTCCATTACACTCTCGATTCTGCAGTTCTCAGTGGTAATTCTAGAATTCACATCTCATTGTGTCAGCCTCATGCCCAAAACCCTTCAATGGGTGAAAACCTATTACTTGTTGGACACAGTCAAAGTCCTCAACATGGCCCAAACGCCTGCCTGAGCTGGGCCTTACTTCCTCCTTCTCACTTCTCCCTCTTATGCTGGATTTCTTTCATTTCCTGTCATGTGTTGTGCCCGCTCTCCTCTACAGCCTTCGCACATCGCTGTTTGCCTTGAGACATTGTTCATGTTTCATCTTGGATAGCACTATCCCCCGGGACGCCTTCCGTGACCTCCACAACTGGCTTAGGTCACCCCTTGCAGCATCCACTCCACCTTCTCAGAGCACATATCACTGAATTGTGACTCTCGGGGTCCTGCCTAGATGGTAACTTCTCTTTGCACAGGGACTCTTAGTCCCTAGTACAGTCCCTGGCATATGATAAGTGGGTTCAGTAACCACTTACTGAATGAAAGTAAAATACATTTCCTCTAGTCAAAATGCTACTAGTTCTGTGTGCTGATTAACTGAGTTTTTTGGGCGCAGGGAATTTATTAAAACTTTACTAAGAGTAGTCAGTCAAGCAGCCAATTTCCCTCTTTCCTTTCCTTCTTTACACTTTCCTTTACACAAATATTTATAGAGCATCTAAGTGCCAACTTAAACAAATATTGAGAATAATTTGAACTTTCTAACATGTGAATAAAATCAACTAGCAGTATTAGATCCAAACCCTTAGGTGTAGCTGGGATGACATGATTTTTTATGGAGCCTCTGATGGGCTTGATGTCTCAGGGGCTCCCCAGACTTCCTTATACATTAGCAGGACGTCTTCAGTTTATATGTTCTGGGGAATTACTGGAAACACAGGTTCTCCCTGATGTTTCTCCTCCTAAGCACCCAAGTGTCCCTAACTTTAGTAGAAGATGTTTCTTTGAATAAGGCAAAAAATGTAGTAGGATGTACTTTCATTGACTTAAGGTCAGCTTGAATCCTAATCATGCAGGGGACTGGGCCTTTTACAACACACTGATGAAAGTAGCAGGTCTCAGGGACATGTCACTTACTTTTGTGCTACAGAGATGCAAGTCTTTTTTTCCCCAGGCTATGGTCCATTATACTGTTGAACATGTGCCAGTTTTGTGCCCAATCTTGAAATTGTTAAATTTATAGTGACCCAGGTCTTTGTGTGCCAAATCTTCATTAAGTAATCTAAATAAAATTGGACATATTTTTAAAATTTATGAATAGTAATTACAATTATTTATATATTTTTAAAAGCCACAGGATGCTTTTTAAGGGATTTTAATTTAGTAAAATAATGTGTTAGATCAAACCACATGTAACTGCTGTTTTTGTGGGCCAAAAAGTCAAATATGAGCAAGTTCATATGATTAAATCTAACATTAATGAAAGAATGCTATATTATACTTGCTACATTTGAAATTTTAAAATTTCAGTGTCTATTCTTTTCAAGTGAAATTAGCAAATTGTATGTCACCTTAGGAACAGCTGGATTTTCTAGTGTAACAAATAGAGAAATGTATTATAAGCAAACAAAGGTGGCTAGGTATTTCTTACCCAGAGAATCTAGAAATGTCTACAAAATACATTTCTGTTTACTTCACAGCATCTCCCTGGACTGATTATCAGTTGTTTATTTTTTTAAATCTCTAAGTGTTTTCTCCCCCAACTTATGAAAAATCTGTAGGGCTTTATAGTCCCTTTGTTTATTTAGAAACCTTGGACAGACTAATAATAAATAGCCCCATAAGAAACAAGCAGGTATCTTTTAATGCTAATGAGACTTTCCTTTTTCTGCAACAGCCCATCTCAACAGATTTTTGTGTAAAAATGAGAAAAGAGCATTCGATGGTTTATTGCAGGGTTTTTACAGGGCTTTGGTTTCAATGAGCTCGTCTGTGACAAAGCAAATTTATGGCAGTGGTAGCCTAGTGATGTCATTGTGATGTCAGTGCTGCCACTTGTAACTGCACACGCTGCTGGTCAGAACACTTTGTGTTGACCTGTGAAAGGAAGAACGGGGCAGTTCTGTATGCAGACGCCCGTCATGGCTGTAACTGGAGATGAAACAGGTAAGAACTTCAGAGAAAGATTTAATTCTGCAAAATTATTTTTGAAGTTTTGAAAACTTATTTAGGGACCTCTGAGTGTATCAAAGATACTACTTTTCTAGTAGCTGAGGAGTTTTATATCCATTCCACACACTTACAGGGGTGTCCAACCCGCGGCGCAGGATTGCTACGAATGCAGCCCAACACAAAATAATAAATTTACATGTTTGTGTATTTAATGTGTCGCCCACGACAACTTGTCTTCTTTCATTGTGGTCCAGAGAGGCCAAAAGGTCATGTTAAAGGCCGCCCTGCAAAGCATGTTAATGGAATTGGTTCTTTGCTCAACGCTACATCGCTTACTTGATCAAGACAGTTTCTCTCTCCCTAAAGCCCCCCAGCTAAAATAAGCTGTTGCTTCATCTGCAACCTGTTGCATATACAGTGCAGCCACAAATTAAACATACTGTGCAAGTTGTAAAAAAAATTAACCTTCTGATTTCATTGCTATGGACAAATGTAGCTCCAAAGCAGACCAGAGTGTTAGGATGTTTGTGTGCTTCCTCTTTTCTTTGCTCGAGCGTCTAAAACGGCCTGTTCCTCCCTAACGGAGTTCAAAGGGCTGACGTCATTGCATTTCCTGGAATCGTGGTTCCTTGGGAGAGTGGAAAAGTTAAACTCCAAGCGGGCTGCACATTGACGTCAGCCCGGAGGCCAGGCTGTGACTGAGCCAGTTCCTTTCCGCTCTGTCCAGCGCTGCTGACAGCTTGAGGTTGTTAACCAGCTCCCCACTCGCCTGTCTCCACGATAGCTCCTGGACCGAGTAGCTTGACTTCTAAGCCTCACTTTAGCCTTTCTCTGCAGGTAGGTATCTGCTGTAGGCAGCCAGCACCGCCCCCATGTATGAGCAGATCCCAGGAGCTCTGCTCCACTCCAAGGACCGCGCACGTGCGTGGGCTCCGTCCGGGTCAGGGGCCCTCACCCCATCGCTCTATGGGATCTGCCGCTCACGGCGCCGGCGCACAGTCAGGGAAGCGCATGTCCGAGAATCCTTAACTCTTTCCGTGGTTTGGTTTCCTTAGATATAGGTAATGCTTCTGACTTAGTCACTAATGTTCATTATGTTGTCGCAACTATGTTTATTGAGTGGTGTCTTATTTCTAACTAAGTACTGGTTTGCATTTGAATTCATGAAGAATAGGTTATTGTAAACACCTTGCTCACGATTTACCTTCAGAGTTAGTGGGTCTCAGTTCCTCCTCCTAAATAGAACATTCCATTGTCCTGAGCAAATAGCACTTGTATAAAATTGTTTTAAAAATTACCTTGAGCTATTGTTGTTTCTCAACACTTCTGTGACGTTTTAGAGATGCTATAGATTACAGAAGCTCTCAAAATGGCAAATTTATTGTAAGATATAGATGAACTTAAATAATCTTAAATACTGCATGTCATGTGATTCTTAGAACTAAAAAGCGCTTTTATGTATATATTTATTTTCTAACAATTATTAGTTGGTTTACAAATTTGAATTCACCATTTGGCTTCTGTAAGCATGAGAGAGGATCATAACAAAAAAGAAAATAAATGATTTGAAAATATTCAATACATTTAAAGATGAACATTTAAGGTAAAAATTTACATAAATTTTTTACCATTGTTTATGAATAAATGAACATTTACAGAATGAATATAACATCTTTGAAGAGATATTTTCACAGTTTTACCCATAATGCTTATACATGATTTATCCTTTCCAATTCAAAATTTTCTAAATGATGAAAATCTAAAATGTCAGAGTTTTTCACTCCCTCAATGTACCTTTGGAAATCATTGTTTTTTGAAATCTGGTCAGTCCTCACAGAATCAATTGTATTTGAGATGCTATTTGAAAATGGAAAAGACATTTCTCTCTCTCTTTATGTCTCTCTCTCTGTCTTTGAGATTAATTGATACAGACTCTTGGCTTACCAACTTTTTGACTGTGTCCTACACCTTCATCACAGTAGTCTTGTGTGTGCCTTAGGTTTATATAAAATACACTTCAAAAGTAATGCTTAGTCTTAGTGTATGTAATATGGTCATACTTTTCTATTTCATTTTATAAAATGCTGTTCTTGACCCATGAAATTGATTTTATGACTCACCAATGATCTACAACTTACAGTTTGGAAAACTGATCTAGATCAGAATCAGCCTTCTGACAATAATGATGGGTCTGGAAGAGTTTTTAGAAGCATTTACATACAGGACCAGGGAATCGAATGTGCAAAGGGAATATTTATAGTTTACAGAATTATATTATTCTGTTGGATGTAACTTAAATTTTTATTAAAAATAGTTTTGGCTTTATAAGCTGATTGTTAAGAGTCTAACTCTTTATCTTTTAGTCTCTGGGTCTAAAAATCTCTAATGAATTGTATTCAGCCTGGACTCTGAATTATTAAAAACAAACCTTCCAACTTACTCAAACGTAAAAAATAGTATCTTAATTAATATTCAATATAAGAGAATAAGGATACATTTTACCTTTGTGAAAGGAAAGGTTTTTTGGAAATTTTCACATAAAAGAACGTTTCATATCAGGTATAATAGCTCCTTGAAGTTGGTAGGAAAGCAAGTTATAATCATATTGGAAGTGAAAATATAGAGGAGTCACTTACCCACCTTAAGTTTCAATAAAACTCCAAATATGTATGAAATTGCCATTATACTATTTTCCCACTATTTTTGAAAAATTTTTAATGAAAGATAACTTAGGATAATTGTTTCACTTTGCCCAGCTTTATTTGCCTATATAAATATACTGACTAGTAAAATAATACTTTGCATTTATGTAAACTTTAAAATAAAAAATTACTTAAGGTCACAAATAAAATATAAATATAAATGTGATAAGTATTATCAAAGAAACTATCAGATTGTGAGAGACTTTAAAATTTAAAAAATCACTTAACGTTACAAACAAAAATAAATATAAATTTGGTAAGTGCTATCAAACTGTCAGGTCGTGAGAGACCCGCAACAAGTATAGGTTGAAGGATCAGAGTAGGCCTCGCTGAGGAAGCCATATTTAATACGTACAAGGAAAAGCACGTTTACGCATACCCCCCATTTACTCAGGGCAGATATGATTACGTTCATTTTGCATATACTTAATCACACAGATCAGAGTGGGTATATGACTGTTACAAGCTTATAAAGCTAGCAAGTGGTGAACCAGTTTGACTCTTCAGAGTCCTTATTTGGCTCTGTTCACACCATATTATGCTGCTCCTCAGAATTCACCTGACATTGATAAACTAATGCTAATGTTAGGTGAGTTACAATAGCATGCTACACACTGCCTAGAAAACAAAATAAAGGTAGCATCGTTTTCAGTAGTCAAAATAGATTTTTTTTCCTAGAGTATTTTTACTCTCATAGCACAACAGAGCATATGTTTGTTATTACATAGAACTAGAAATATCAATATAATTTCTCATTTTCTACAAACTTTTTTTTACTCTTAAGTTCTTCACTGAATGCATAACTCATGTGTAACTTAAAGTAAAAACTATTTAATGACTTAATTCTGTATGGTCTATGTGTTGCGACATATTTGAATGTTCAGTGCTTAAATAGTCCTGTTTATGTGGGATTTAATTTTCCGGGGAAGCCTGGAGCAATGGAGGAGGGAACCTTCTGGACAGAGTGAGGCACCAGGCAAGGACAAGCCCTTTTGGGCTTTCGGCGTTAGGAGCACTGGTGTGGTCCTAGGGAAGGAGAGAACCAAACCAGAAAGGCGAAGATGTCAGTAGCTTTCTGGAGCTCCCTGCTTCTCAGTATGACTTCTAAGTTAGCTCTATTGCTTATTACTTAGGTGTGTTTGTGATTAGTGACATATCGTAAAAAGACATTATGAAAATGGTTTTGTTCAGTTAATGTGCTCAGTACTATAGTGATATCAATCAATCAGTCAATCAGTAGGCAAATATAGTCACCATTGTGGGGTGTTGATAAACTTTCACTTTGGAAGCTATCAAGGTGGGCATTGGGCTGGGTTTCTCATTTCTTTCTCTGTTAGGAAGAAACAAGCACCTCTTTGGCTTGTGGATTTTTTCAATTTTCTTACTACCACTCTGATGAGTGTGTATCATTTTTTTTTTGATTCTTCACCTTCACAGTTATATATTTTAAATGCTTACATATATTTAAATGGATATTTTGTAATACTATCTTTTAATAATTTATTGTCTAAAGGGATATAATAAAATACAGTATAAATTTTAAAAGTTTTTAATAGGCTTTTTTTTTTAACAAAATAAAGAATGAGAGCCATACATTTAAATCATTCCATTACCCAGGTTTGTTAGAAGGAAAACTCCAGGAAAATAATTTATGGATTTTATTTTCCTTTTAATTAATATGCAGTATAAGCATAATTTGGAACATCATCTTTCAGAGCTTAAGGGAGGGAAGAGGAAGGGAACTAACATTTGCTGAATGCCTACCATGCGCCAGGCACTGTGCTAGACACTGACATACATTGCAGGGTTTACTGTGAGTATTAAATGAGATAATGTATCCTCATTTTGCAGATGAGGAAACAGAACTTGCCCCAAGTCACATGACTGGTAAGTGGCAGAGCTGCACTAGAACCCAGACTCCAAATACCATGCTTTTTCTTCTGTACCGTGTTTAAAGCTTGCAGAGAGGTATGAGGTTCATGACCAGAATTTGAGAGTTCTAGGCATTTTTTTTTTCTCATGAAATGTTTGCTACCGAACCTAAAACATTTTTTCATGGCAGGATTTAGATGGTTAGACACACTATACAGTATTTAGAACTCATTTACTTCTAAAATGCTAAGTTAGATGACTAGAATCTAAGGGAAGACTTAGGAAATAATGCCTTATATCCAGAAAGGCCAGTTTGAATAAATACATAACATCTTTTAGGACTTTCCATGTCTTAGTGTTGATGACCTAGATATGATAATGGCTAATAATAGTCTTATAATAATAACAAGACTGCTTATTTGAAACATTCCAGCTAAGAAGGGGCTTGTACAAAACCCTGGGAAGTTCAGCGCTTCCTTCCTAGTGCACAAGTAATGTTATATGCCAAGTGTTGCTGGGTTCTAAGGAACTACGTACAAGGCACAAAAGATACCTCGGCTTCTCTAAAGCTTTTGCTGCCTCAGAATGAAATTAAATTAATGTATCTTTTTTATTATCTTTCTTGGATCATAAGTTTAAATTCCCCACTGGTGACCCATTTATTTTTAGAAATAATTCATACAGTGAAATATTAGAATAAAAAATAATGTTGGCACATTAGTAGCTAGATGGAGCAGGAATTGGCCTTTATTAGCCTACAGGGGTAAGAACGTGACATCCAAGAATGCAGGATGCTCTTTGAACTGTGATGCTGGGTATCTCATCTGCGCTAAATTACCACTGAATTTTTGTATATGAACTTTTTATCACTTGCTTCAGTAACAAAACTTCTTGACACTTGGATTTCCTTAAAACAAGACCTTCTCTTTGCCCATACCTTTTTAATGTATTTAGTAATAAGATCATTTGAATATATGGAATTCATCCATTGATATTTATTCAGTGACCCTTAGAAGTGTACCATCATCAGAGAGTTAAACTAACTCCTGCTCACTTATACTAATTCATGTTTATGGCTTGAACCAGTGAGTTGCAATTCAATTTTTGTTGAAAGAGATAAAATGAATGTATAGTATATCTGAAATATTGTAATAAAACCCAGTTTGTAAGCTAACATTCAAGGATTAATACATCCACATATATAATCCTTTCGGTTTACCATTTTAGGGTATATTTTCTAAGCCGTTGTTCAAAATGTTTTAAGAATGCTTCTTTTGGAATTGCCATTATCCTTCACAGTGCCACATTCAGCCTTTTGAAGCTGGCTTCAGTTTTGGAAACAGGCAAAAATTTAGAACCATTTCTGAGTCCAAGACCAATGAATGAACTTCCATTAAAAAGAATTTATTTACTTATTTTTAGAGAGAGGGGAAGAGGGAGGCAGAAAGAGAGGGAGAGAAACATTTTTTTGGAGAAAAGAAACATCAATTGGTTGCCTCTCCCACGCCCCCTACTGCAGACCTGGCCTGCCGCCCAGGCATGTGCCCTGACCGGGAATGTAACCGGCGACCTTCCTGTTTGCTGGAGGATGCCCACCTGTCAGAGCCACACCAGTCAGGGCTGAACTTTCTTTTTCATCTGTGAAGTATCCCTGCCTTCCCTTTTTAACTTTTTACTGGGTACCCTCAAACTAACTTGTATATTGTGTGAACATCCTGCTTTAACTTTAAGTACAGAGAAAAGTAGATGTATACAAAACTAGAGAGAAAGAAATGATCCTTTCTGTACCTTTGTATTAAGTTTATTGCACTTATTTGTGAGCTATTTGGCAAGAACAACCCTAGACCAAGGTCTGCATCCCTGCTGCTTACATATGTCAGTGTGATGCCAGGAAACTTCCCCTTCGTCACTGCCATTGTTCCAGTTTTGGAAAGCCTTTGCCTCCTCCAGCTGTCGCATTGTTTCAGCCTTTATTACCCCTTAAGCTTCTTCCCTGATGTGGGTAAAGAGAACTGTTTATTCTAGGCTCCACTCTATCTCCTCTACAATATGATTTAAATATATATTGTTAAATCTTTAGTAAGTTAACAGTTTATAGCTGACTTTAAAATTCTCTTCTGAACTATTTCAAAGGTATAAAATTTTCCATGGCGTATAATGAAACATCTGTGTATATAGTATTTTAAATTGTCACAGAAACAAATTTAGGATTTTCCCCAAGTTGGTGATCATCATTATATTTATCACAGTTACAACTGTTCATCATTGTGTCTTAAATTATATATAGAAGGCCCTTGCTGGTGTGGTTCAGTAGACTGAGTGCTGGCCTGCAAACTGAAAGGTCACCGGTTAGATTCCCAGTCAGGGCACATGCCTGGGTTTTGGGCCAGGCCCCCAGTAGGAGACATGTGAGAGGCAACCAAACAATGTATCTCTCACACATTGATGCTTTTCTCTCTCTCTTTCTCCCTCCCTTCCCCTCTCTCTAAAGTAAATAAATAAAACCTTAAAAGAAATTATATATAAAAGGAAGAGGCAGTATAGCTTTACAATCTTTTGAAGACCTTTAAGTGATCTTCCCCCAAAGCCATGTTTTTAATGCTTTATTCTTTCATCTAATTCTTAAGTCCGGGGGTGATAAAAACCTGGCATTTACCCGAAAAGAAACACATAGATCAATTTTTTATTAACCTTTAAAGCAGTTGGCTATTTTCAGTGATTATATTCCATTTACCTGAAAAAAGCCTTTGTCTCCCTTTTGAGTAAAATTTCGGTTCTTATTCAGTGAAATATGGAAGCAATGTGTTTCATGTTTTGATTGGCATTTGCTTTGAACCAACTTTTATAGGATTTTATAATTTTTAACCCATTTTCTCGCAGTAAGTTCTGAGAAAGCATGCATTTTGTCATATCAGAATGTCACATGACTCTGGACTGTATGTTCTCAAAGTTGAAACAGTGGTGGCAGGAACATGTTTCATCATTTTAATCCATCTTTCTTAAGGAGGCTGTTTATTGCGGTAGATACACACATGTAGAATATAAATTAGGACACTTTGAGGACTTTAGGATTCAATCTGAATAAATAAATACTAAGTCTGTCATTTAACTATGATTATACTACAATTAGAAAAATATTTTTTAATGAATACTTAGGAATATATTATTATCCCAAGAAAACTAAGGCAGACAAAAATTACCATTCCCCATAGAAACCAATTTTAAGTGGAGCTTTGCTGTTTTGTATGTTATTTTTTGCTTTTAAATGAAAATACAATGAGCAAACATTTCCCTTCTAGTACTTGTCCTGGTAATAGGAGTTACACTTAAAGACATTAGGTGAGGATAGAGGCTATAGGAAAATCTAACTGGATGGAAATGTTCCGTTTCTTAAAATTTCTGCAGTGGCGTGCTAGAGCAAGCTCTCACTGATTTGCTAGAGCTGATTGTTAAATTTTCAGGATTTTTGTGAGCTGGTTTTTAAATTGGTATTAAAAATTTAAAAATATATTTAACAAATTACTTAAAAACATTAATAAGTATTCAAAATTTATCATTTATACTTTTTAAGTCCA
Organism: Pteronotus mesoamericanus; assembly: GCF_021234165.1. NCBI lineage: Eukaryota > Metazoa > Chordata > Mammalia > Chiroptera > Mormoopidae > Pteronotus > Pteronotus mesoamericanus. The sequence continues at coordinate 24,598 of NW_026555226.1, read as the reverse complement.
TGCTCTTGCAGTTATTTACATCTATTTTATCTGCATGCTGTGCTACTTACGCTATGTGTCTTCCAAATTCTGCATTCACTGAAGTCATATTGGTAGCTTCAAGTTAGCCACAGTGAAAGTATTTACATCGTGGGAATTGATGTGCTACATACAATCTCAGGTTGCTCCCAGAGAGCTGGCTGTTAACCTTTATCAGCACACCACTGATTTTAGGCTCAACAAACTCTCAGTTGAAAAGCCCCTCTACTTTTAGCCTTTGATAACAACCTACCTAAAATGCGTTGGGGCATTTTTCTACCTTAAATGTGTAGAGCATGCTAAATATCATTGTTCCTAGTGCTGAAGAAGATCTTTCATACCTACAATTTCTGTAACGCTCAGAATAATCATCTTAAACAATAGCCACATCACCCCATAAGACATGAAAACAGAAAATGCTATTTCCAGGTCAATTTTATATAGAATATCCAGTTGTAAACTGTTTATAGAAATATGTAACATTTCATTGCAGCTGCCACTGGTGACATGCCAACTTACCAGATCCGAGCTCCTGCAACTGCTCTGCCTCAGGGGGTAGTGATGGCTGCCTCCCCAGGAAGTTTGCACAGCCCCCAGCAACTTGCAGAAGAAGCCACACGCAAACGAGAGCTGAGGTTGATGAAAAACAGGTAAGATGTTCACCAGAAATCAGCAACCACTTAGAGGACATATAACTGTGGGGCTTTTTCAAAAATTACTTTTCCTAAGCTATTTCCCCCAAGTTCAATGTTAAGTGGCATTTTATGTGGGTTTGTGCTCTGCATGTGATGATAGACTGTCTGCTAGTCATGAAACTATTTCCCTATGTGTGAGAAAGGTAATGTCTCTAAGATACATTAATTTTTTTTAATGATGATGGGGGACTTTATTATAAGTAAAATTTTGTTTTGTACTTGGCATTTACTTTGTGAAATTAGGTGATAAGTATAATTTCCTAGTTCTTTATGAGCAACAAATTTAAGTGTGAGTTAAGTATTTTATAAGTTTTTTACATGTTGTTTCCTTTTACTTATTTTATAACTGTTTTTTTTCTGATAGTACTGAAATACGTCTTTATTCTGATAAATTCTAGTCATGTGAAAATACAAAACAACAGAATTAAAATTACCCATAACCCCACCACCTAGAGATACCTACTAATATTATAGTATATATGTTTCCAGACTGCTCTCTCTCATTTTCTCACTTATTCTTGCACTGTCTCTCTGTAACTTTATTTTTTAAAGGGCAGTATATCATACAAATGCTGTTTTCCAGAGTTCTTTTTTAAATCTAGTGTGCACCCTGGCTGTGTGTCTCAGCTGGTTGGAGTGTCATCCCATGTGCCAAAAGGTTGTGGGTTCAATCCTTGGTCAGGGCACATCATATTAGAGGCAACCAATCAATGTTTCTCTCTCATATCAATATTCTCTGTCTCTCTCCACCACCCTCCTCCCTCCTTCTTCAGTCTCTAAAATCAATAAACACTCCCTCTGGTGAAGATTTAAAATAAATAAATAAATCTAATTTGCATATCATTTTTTGGTTTTCTTTTTTATTAGGAAGAATGGTGCAAATTAATCTGATTTTTCAAAATGAACAGAATAAGAACAGCCTTTTCCCAGGAGTCTTGTCACCTCATTCCTAAGTTTTAATAATGTCCTTGTAAGAAAACAAAACATTTCAGATGGAATCATGTGTTTGCCTATGATCAAGACTACATGGTAGTAGTTAATTTACTAGGTGTTAACAACCAAGTTAATGCAGAAATTGTGGCTTGTAAGACTCTCAAATAGAAGAGAAGAAGGTGGTGATGTAGGTGGGAGCTGAGCTCGTGCACCCAATGGGGACCCTTAGCCTATCTTCCGAAAAACAAAGTGAACAGCCAACAGAATCTCAGCTGATATGAAGTTTGGAAGTGTGCAGAGGGTGCTTCAAAATGGGCAGTAAGAAAATCCTATAGGCTGACGGAAAGGTCCCCAGGCCTAGTGCTGGAGACTGCAGCTACCATGGGTACATTGGAGGAGAGCGGGGTCTGTGATAGCAGCCTAGTGGCTCCAGGGTGGGGAAATCCTAGACCCACACCAGGAGAGACCTGGTAACATCGCTGGGGGTGAAAAAGGCAGCAAGCGACACACAGCCAGTAGCATACCCAGGCTGGAGCAGCAGTTGCCCACCGGGACATTGCCAGAGAATTTGGGGGATCCTGGTGGCACATGGAGCTGGGAGAGGAAGTGGGCCGCAACTGGCCATGACCCTGATAGACTCTGGGCTGTGTGGAAAGCCAGGCAGTTGTTCGGAGTGGCATGGCACCCAGGAGACTTTTTGCAAAAGAAGAACTTAGGCACATCGTGTGGGGACTTTGTGTGCACAGTGGCCTGGCCAAAAAAGAGGGAGGAGTGTGGGCACAATTTGCTCACACTCAGTGCACCTCATGGACTGACCAAAGGGGTGCAAGGCGAGGTGGCTTATTGCGCTACCTGGGCACAAATGCTCAGAGCGGAGAGTGCAGGCCACACAGTGCTCAGAGGGCTGCGCTGGAAACTGGGCACCTCTGATTATTAGCCCAGACTGAGCCCCTCATCCTGGCAGAACCACAAGGAAGGGAAAAACAGAGCCCAGCTCCCCTCTACCAGCATGAAACGGGAAGTTCTGCAAAACCGGCTGGATAGACATTTTTTTTTCTTCCCAAGAGCAAGACAGTAAGAACTGGAGCTGAGAGAAAACCCGAGACAAAACAGAAAGAAGTCAGAAGGCAAACACTAACAGCTGAGACAGATTTCACTTTGCTTTTCATCAGAACTTTCATCTTTTAAAATTTCTCTCTTCTTTCCAGTTATTCAGTTTGTGTTCATTTTTATTGTTTTTTATTCTCTCTTTCATATTACAATTTAATTTTTCTTCTTTCTCTTCACTCACATTCTAAATATAACACAATACTCTTGGTCTTTTACTTTTTATTCTTTTTAATCAGATTATACATTTCTTTTTTTTATATCTATTTTATTGATTACGCTATTACAGTTGTTCCATTATTGTCCTGCCCTTTATTCCCCTCCATCCTGCAGCGCACTTCCTCACAGCATTCCACCCCCTCCCCCGCCTTAGTTCACACCCATGGGTCACACATATAAGTTCTTTGGCTTCTCCATTTCCTATACTATTCTTAACCTCCCCCTGTCTATTTTGTACCTACTATTTATGCTGCTTATTCCCAGTACCTTTTCTCCCATTCTTCTCCCTCCCCTGCCCCTCTGTTTTACTGTTCATAGTTTTTGATCTTCTTTTTCTTAGATAAGTCCCTTTAACATTTCATATAATAAGAGCTTAGTGATGATGAACTCCTTTAACTTGACCTGATCTGGAAAGCACTTTATCTGCTTTTCCATTCTAAGTGAGAGCTTTGCTGGATAGAGTAATCTTGGGTATAGGTCCTTGTCTTTCATTACTTTGAAAACTTCTTACCAGCCCCCTCTTGTCTGAAAGGTTTGTTTTGAGAAATCAGCTGGTAGTATGATGGGAACTCCCTCATAGGTAACTGTCTCCTATTCTCTTGCTGCTTTTAAGATTCTCTCCTTCTCTTTAATCTTGGGTAATGTAATTATGATGTGCCTTGGTTGGTATGTGCTTCCTTGGGTCCAACTTCATTGGAACTCTCTGAGCTTCGTGAATCTCCTGGAAGTCTATTTCCTTGCCCAGATTGGGGAAGTTCTCCTTCATTATGTTTTCAAATAAGTTTTCACTTTCTTGCTCTTCCTCTTCTGTTTCTGGCACCCCTGTGATTCTGATGTTCGATCATTTAAAGTTGTCCCAGAGGTTCCTAAGCCTCTCCTGAATTTTTTGAATTCTTGTTTCTTCCTTCTGTTCTGGTTGAATGTATATCTCTTCCTTCTGCTCCAAATCATTGATTTGAGTCCAGGTTTCCTTCTGTTTATTGTTGGTTCCGTATAAATTTTTCTTTACTTCGCTTTGCATAGGCTTCACCTTTTCTTCCATTTTGCAACCATACTCAACCAATTCACTAGGTATCCAGATTACCAGTGTTTTTTATTATTATTTACTTTTATTTTTATTGTTCAAGTACATTTGTCTCCATTTTCCCACCACCACTTTCCCCTGCCCAACCCACCTCCAATTCCCTCATTCAATCCTTCCCTGCTTTGGCTTTGTCCATGAGTCTTTATACACATTCCTTGATTTGACCCTTCCCCTTCCTTTCCCCATTACCTCATGCCACTGCCGGGTTCTTTTTTCTTTCAATGTTGCTGATTATATTTTCCTTGCTTGTCCATTTTGTTGATTAGGTTCACTTATAGGTGAGATCATATGGTATTTGTCTTTAACCCACCTGGCTTATTTCACTTAGCATAATGCTCTCCAGTTCCATCCACGCTTGTCGCGAAGGGTAGTAGTTCTTTTTTTCTTTTCTGCTGTGTAGTATTCCATTGAGTAAATGTAACACAGTTTTTTGATCCACTCATTTACTGATGGGCACTTAGGCTGTTTCCACCACGTGGTTATTGTTAATTGTGCTGCTATGAACATTGCGGTGCATAGGTTCTTTTGGTGTTTTGGGATTCTTTGGGTATAATCCCAGCAGTGGAATCGCTGAGTCAAAAGGCAGTTCCATTTTTAGCTTTTGGAGGAAATTCCAACCTGCTTTCCACAGTGGTTGTACCAGTCTGCATTCCCACCAACGGTGTACTAGGGTTCCCTTTCCTCCACAGCCTCACCAGCACCCGTTGTTGATTTATTTATGACCGCCTTTCTCACCAGTGTCAAATGCTATCTCATCGTAGTTTTAATTTGCATCTCTCTGATGGCTAGTGATGCTGAGCATCCTTTCATATGTCTCTGGGTCCTGTGTATGTCCTCCATGGAGAAGTATCTGTTCAGGTCCTTTGCCCATTTTTCAAGTGGCATATTTGTCTTCTTGGAGTGGAATCGTGTGAGTTCTTCTTATATTTTGGAGATCAGACCCCGTGTCAGAGGTATCATTGGCAAATATATTTTCCCATGCAGTTGGTTCCCTTTTCATTTTGCTGATGTTTTCTTTAGCCATGCAGAAGCTTCTTATTTTGATGAAGTCCCATTTGTTTATTCTTTCCTTTATGTCCCTTGTTTTAGGGGACATATTGATGAAAATATTGCTGTGTGGGATACCTGAGATTTTCCTGCCTATATTCTCCTCTAGGACTTTTATGGTATCACAACTTATATTTAAATCTTTTACCCATCCTGAGTTTATTTTTGTGTATGGTGTAAGTTGGTGGTCGAGTTTCAATTTGCACATGTAGCTGTCCCAACACCCAACACCATTTGTGGAAGAGCGTATGTTTACTCCAGTTTATGCTCCTGCCCTCTTTGTCAGATATTAATTGACCATAGAGACATGGGTTTATTACTGGGCTCTCTATTCTGTTCCATTGATCTATGTGTCTGTTCTTATGCCGGTACCAGGCTGTTTGGATTACAGTGTCCTTGTAATACAGTTTGATGTCTCCCTATGGTTTTGAGCTCCCTTGTATGTTACTTCCTGTTTCTTTCTTGTTGCATTTAAGATTCTCTCTGTGTTTAAAATTTGGCATTTTAATTATGATGTGTCTCGGAGTGGGCCTCTTTGGGTTCATCTTGATTGGGACCCTTTGTGCTTCCTGAACTTACATGGCTTTTCCCCTCTCCAGGATAGGGAAGTTTTCCATCATTATTTTTTTTCAAACAGCTTTTCTATCCCTTGCTCCTGTTCTTCTCCTTTGGTATTCCTATGATTTGAATGTCGTGTTTCATGTTGTCCTGCAGTTCCCTTAAGCTATCTTCATGTTTTTTTAATCTTTTTCTGTGCTGCTCCTCTACCTTGCTATGTCTTTATACCTTGTCTTCCAGCTCACTAATTCAGTACTCTGCTTAATCCAGCATGCTTGTAATTCTTTCTACTGTATTTTTTATTACAGATATTGTATTCTTCTTTTCTTCCTGGCTCTTGTTTATAGTTTCTATTTCCTTTTTCTTGCTGTTGTAGTGCCCACTCAGTTCCTTGTAGTTGTCACAGAGTTACTTGAGCATTCTTATAACCATTCTTTTGAATTCTATGTCTGATAGTTTGCTTCCCTCCATTTCATTTAACTGTGTTACTGGGGATTCTTCCATTCCTTTCAATTGTGGGTTCTTTCTGCCTTCCCATTTTAGGTGATTCTTTTTGTTTGTTTCTGTGGCTCCAGATGCTCTACTTTGCCAGAGTCTTCATGTGGTGAACTTCTGTAGTAGGGGTTCTATGTGACTTAGTGGTCTGGTCTCTTTGATCCTCTTGTCTGGATGTTCTAGGGTTGCCCTTTTGCCTGCTTTTGTGGGTTCTCTTGTTGTACTTGGGCTTTACTTGTTGGTGCCTTCCTTGTTGGTCAGTTCTCCCCTCCAGCAGGCTTTCTGGCAGTCACAACTCCCACCTTGTCTTTTATGCAATTGTACAGGTGTTGGTTAACAAAGAAGTATTACCAAACAACCAAACCTACACCAGCAAAAAGAACCCCCCCTTCCCTGCACCACCACATAAGCAATCTCAACTGCAATTGAACTAAGGTTAATAAAGGTGAAGAGAGATTGTGGATATTATAAGATATGTCAAAGGGAATATGAGATGACTGTAAGACGGGAAAATGTTATTGAGTGGTAAGAGGAAGGAAACTTGATAAGAGTTAGGATAGAACCAAGATGAAAAAAGGGAGAGAACAAAATTTGAAATGTAAAACAAAAACACAAAAGTAAATCACAAAAGGGAGAAGTAAAACACAAAAGGGTAATGGGAAGAAAGGAGTAAGGAAAGGGAAGAGTATGCTATGAGTTTTGGAGTAAAATTGAAAAGGTACTGGTCCCATGGGAGCAAAATTACAGAAAAGTCACAGCAAGAAAAATTGATGGCAGTGACAGCTGAATGAAGTTTAATAAAGGTGGAAAAGGAATAAGAATACTGTAGGAAAGCAAAAAGTGAATATGAGCTGTCTACAGTAAAGAAATACGATTTTGAGAGGATAGGGGAAGCAAACTAATACGAGTAAGAAGCCCAGATTGAGAGAGTGGGTAAAAAAGGGAGAGAGGAAACAGTTAAATAAAATTCCTCCCTCAACTGATCGGGGCAGGGGGAAGGTGAAATGGAGTAAGATAGTGGGAGAGTATTCTATGGGAGTTAGAACACAAATAAATAGGAGTTCCTTTGGAGAAGAAGTGCAATAACCACGGTAGTTCACTCAACTAGCCACTGTTTATAAAAGGTGGAAAAGAAATAAGATGCTTATTGTGGGGGGGGGGTGGAATGTGAGCTGAGTTAAGAAGGAAAAGTGCTAATGTGAGGTTAGATGAAGGAGAAATAGTGAGAGTAATGGATAGAAACTTGGCATAGTGTGAGAGAAAATAAAGTTTACAACAACTGTAATAAAGCTCAGGAAGATGGCAAAAGGGATTAAGACCAGGGAAGAGTGTAGTGTGGGATTTGGAATAACAGTAGTATGATAAACCCAAGTGCTTAGTTCAGAGCAGCATTCACAGATAGTAGATTCCTGGCCAAAGCGGGCACAGAGATGCTTAAGGAGAGTCTGGAAATGGAGGCTTTGGGAAGAGAGCTGAGGGAGTAGCCAGCCAGAACCCAGTGCTGATGACTCCCCCATATGGCAACAGCCATCTTGTTCAGTCAGACCACTAACCTGAGCAGCAGCGACCTGAGAGGAAATAACGACACACACAGGAGGGACTCTGCCCCACCCTGCGGTGCCTAAGCCTGACTTCTGAGAGCAGAGTGACTATATTAACAACTGAAGGAGACAGCCACAGAGAGTAGATTCCTGGAAGTCTTAAGAAGACTGTCTAAGGTCAGTTGGGGTCAAGCACTGACATTATCAGAGGCAGGTCAAGAAAGGGGAAAAAAACCCAAACAGGTCTCCTACCATAAAAGTTCACACCACAAACTCAGGAAGTCAAGACTGATTAATTTAAGAAGCAGAAGCAGAAAAGAAGAGTCTCACAAATAAAGGGAAGACAAACTAATCGAAGGGAAAGGAGGAATCCCCACAAAGAGAAATAAATGAAAGAGAGGCAAGTTAACTATTGAGTTATTGAGTTCCAAACAATGGTTCTAAAGAAGCTCAGTGAGCTCAAAGAGAATTACCAAAAACTACAGGGAAATTATGAGGAACTTACTACAAACTACCTCAGCATGGAAAAGGACATAAAAACTATCAGTAGGAGGCAAGAAGAAGTGAAGAATACGATTTCTGAATTGAAGAACACAATAGAAGGAATCAAAAGCAGCCTAGAGGAAGCAGAGGATCGAATCAGCAAGCTGGAGGACAAGGGAGCAAAAAGCTCCCAGACAGAGCAAGAAAATGAAAAAAGACTTAATAAGAATGAAGAGGCGTTGAGGGAAATGCATGACAACATGAAACATAATACTCTCTGTATAATAGGGATACCAGAAGAAGAGGAGGAAGGGATAGAGAACCTGTTAGAAAAAGTAATGATGAAAAACTTCCCTAATTTCAGGACAGAAAAAGTCACACAATTCTAGGAAGCACAGAGGGTCCAATTCAAGAGGAACCCACCGGGGCCCTTTCTAAGACACATCATAATTTAAATGGCAAATACCAAAGACAAGAGAGAATCTTAAAGAAAGCAAGGGAGAACCAGGAAGTAACATACAAGGGAGCTCTGATAAAGCTTCTAGCTGATTTCTCAACAGGAACACTGCAAGCCAGAAGGGAATGGCAAGAAATGTTCCAAATGTGAAAAGCAAAGGCCTTCAACCAAGACTGCTCTGCCCAGCAGGCTCTCAATTAAAAATGGAAGGCCAAATAAGGAGTTTCCCAGACAAAAGGAGGCTAAAAGAATACACTTCCACCAAACCAGCGTTGTAAGATATGCTAAAGGAACACCTTTAAGGAAATGAAGAAAAAGAGTGAGAAAGAGAGGAACACAGGTACAAAGGGAAAAAAATGAATAAGTACCTATCAATAATAACCTTAAATGTAAATGAATTAAGTGCTCCAATCAAAAGACATAGAACAATTGAATGGATAAGGAAACATGACCCACACATGTGCTGCCTATAAGAGACCTACATCAGAACAAAAGACCTACAAATACTGAAATTGAAGAAAAAATATTCTAGGCAAAATGGACAGGAAAAAAAAGTCAGGGTTGCAATACTTATATCAGGCAAAATAGACTTCAAAACAAAGTCCTTAAAAAGAGACACAGAAGGACACTTCATAATTCTTAAGGGAATAATCCATTAAGGAGACATAAACGTTGTAAACATATATGCACCCAACACAGGAGCACCCTAATATATATGGAAAATCTTGGAGGACTTCAAGAAAGATATAGAAAGCAACACACTGATAGCAGGGCATTTTCAACACCTCACTGTCAAAAATGGATAGATCTTCCAAACAAAACATCAACAAGGGTACTGTGGAACTGAACAATGCATTAGATCACATGGACTCAACTGATGTCTATGGAGCCTTTCACCCCAAAGAAGCAAAATATGCATTCTTTCCAAATGCACATGGAACATTTTCTAAGACAGACTGCATGATAGGGCACAAAACAAGCCTCAACAAATTCAGGAAAATTGAAATAACAATGCACATTTTTTCAGACTGCAAGGACTTGAAACTAGAAACCAACCTAAAGGAAAAAATTCAAAACCACTCAAACTCATGGAGACTGAATAGCATGCTATTAAACAATGAATGGGTCAATATCAACTTAATCGTATATTATATTCTTACAGATATACATTTGTCTCTAGAATGCTCATTGTATTTGATTGATCTACTTGATTATTTTTGTGCTGGTGTCATGTTGGCTTAATTGCTGAGACTTTATAATGGTTTTAATTTTTTAAAATATTTTATAATTAACTTTAACATTTAAAAAACAAATAAAATCAATCTGCATTTAAGAAAGAAAGAGAGAGAGAGAGATGGAACTCCTACCTTTTGCGACAACGTGGATGGAACTGGAGAATATTAAGCTAAGTGAAATAAGCCAGTTGATAAAAGACAAATACCATATGATCTCACCTATAAGTGGACTCTCTTCAACAAAATAAACTAACAAAGAAAATAAACCACAGGCATGGAAACATGGAGCAGACTGAAAGTGACCAGAGGGGATGGGGAAAGAGGGAAATGGTGGAAAGAGGAAGGGACTAGACAAAAAACATGTATGAATGACCCATGGACATGGACAACAGGGTGGGAATTGACTGTGGGAGTGGGGGGGTGGGTGTGGGATGGGTGGAGGGGGTAAAGGGGTAAAAATTGAGACAACTGTAATAGAATAAACATGATTTATAAATTTAAAAAAATAAATTTAAAAAATAAAAAAATAGTGAGATCAAAGAAGAAATCAAACGTTTCTGGAAACAAATAAAAATGAACACGCAAAAGTACAAAATCTATGGGACACAGCGAAGGCGGTCCTGAGAGGGAAGCTTAGCGCAAATGCAGGGATACCTAAAAAAGACAGAAACATTTCAAATAAATGGTGTAACCCTATAGCTTCAAGAACTGGAGAAACAACAACAAATAAAGGCCAGAGCAAGTAGAAGGAAGGAAATAATCCAGATCAGAGCAGAATTGAATGACATTGAGACTGAAGGAACAATTCAAAAGATCAACCAATCGAGGAGCTGTTTCTTTGAAAAGATAAACAAAATTGACAAGACTTTAACCAGACTCATTAAGAAAAAAAGGGAAAGGACCCAAATAAATAATATCAGAAATGAAAGAGGAGAAATAACAGCTGATACCACAGAAATACAAAGGATTGTAAGAAATTACTATGAACAATTATATGCCAAGAATTGGAAAACCTGGGTGAAATGGACAAATTTCTAGAAAAATAGAACCTTCCAACACTGAAGGAGGAAGAAACAGAAAGCTTGAACAGACCAATAACAGCTGGGGAAATTGAAGCAGTAATCAAGAAACTCCTGGCACACAAAAGCCCAGGGTCAGACGGTTTCCAAGTAGAGTTTTACAAAACATTTAAGGAAGAGCTAACCCCTGTCCTTCTCAGACTATTCCAAAAAATCCAAGAGGAGGGAAGACTCCCAGACTCCTTCTATGAGGCCAGCATCACCCTGATCCCAAAACCAGATAAAGACCCTACAAAGAAAGAAAACTACAGGCCAATTTCGCTGATGAACATAGATGCTAAAATCCTCAACAAAATGTTGGCAAACCGCATCCAGCAATACATTCAAAAGATTATCCATCACGATCAAGTGGGATTCATCCCAGGGATGCAGGGATGGTTCAATATACTCAAATCAGTAAACGTGATACATCACATCAATAAAAGAAAAGACAAAAACCACATGATCATCTCGATAGATGCAGAAAAAGCATTTGATAAGGTACAGCACCCATTTATGATCAAAACACTCAGCAAAATGGGAATCAATGGGGCATTCCTCAACGTAATAAAGGCCATATATGAAAAACCTATAGCCAATATCATACTCAATGGGCAAAAACTGAAAGCTTTCCAACTAAGATCGGGAACACAACAAGGATGTCCGCTCTCACCGCTTCTTTACAACATTGTTTTGGAAGTCCTAGCCACAGCGGTCAGACAAGAGAAAGAGATAAAAGGCATCCAAATAGGAAAGGAGGAAGTAGAGCTCTCATTGTTTGCAGATGACATGATAGTGTACATAGAGAACCCTGTAGACTCTACCAAAAAACTCCTCAACCTAATAAGTGAATTTGGCAGAACAGCAAGATACGAAGTTAATATTTAGAAATCAAAGGCATTTTTGTACACCAGCAATGCAATAGAAGAAGAAATCAGAAAAAAAATACCATTCGATATAGCAACAAGTAAAATAAAGTACCTAGGCATAAATTTAACCAAAGACACAAACGACCTGTATGCAGAAAACTATACAACATTGAAAAAAGAAATTAAGGAAGACACAAATAAATGGAAGCATATACCGTGCTCATGGATTGGAAGAATTAATATCATCAAAATATCCATACTACCCAAAGCAATTTATAGATTCAACGCAATCCCTGTTAAGATACCAATGACATATTTCACAGAAATAGAAGAGACATTTTAAAAATTTATATGGAAGCATCAATGACCCCGAATAGCCTCAGCAATTCTGAGAAAGAAAAACAAAGTAGGAGGGATCACAATACCGGACATCAAACTCTACTACAAAGCCACCATACTCAAAACAATCTGGTACTGGCACAAGAACAGACTCATAGACCAGTGGAACAGAATAGAAAGTCCAGAAATAAGCCCAGGTCTCTTTGGGCATCTAATATTCGACAAAGGGGGCAGAAGCATAAAATGGAGCCATAATAGCCTCTTCAACAAATGCTGTTGGGAGAGCTGGACGGCTACATGCAAACAATTGAAATTGGATCATCAGCTGACACCATACACAAAAATAAACTCAAGATGGATAAAAGACTTAAATATAAGTTGCAACACCATCAAAGTCCTAGAGGAGAACATTGGCAGGAAACTCTCAGATATCCCACGCAGCAATTTTTTCACTGATATGTCTCCTAAAAGAAGGGACATAAAGGAAAGAATAAACAAGTGGGACCTCATCAAAATAAGAAGCCTCTGCACGGCAAAAGAAAACATCAGCCAAATGAAAAGGGAGCTAACTGTATGGGAAAATATATTCGCTAATGATACATCAGATAGAGGTTTGATCTCCAAGATATATAAAGAACTCACTTGACTCCACTCCAAGAACACAAACGATCCAATCAAAAAATGGGCAAAGGACCTGGGAAGACGCTTTTCCAAGGAGGAGATACAGAGGGCCCAGCGACATTTGAAAGGATGCTCTGCATCACTAGCCATCAGAGAAATGCAGATCAAAACCACCATGAGGTACCACCTCACACCGGTCAGAATGGCCATCATAAACAGATCAACCAACAACAGGTGCTGGAGAGGCTGTGGAGCAAAGGGAACCTTAGTACAGTGTTGGTGGGAATGCAGACTGGTGCAGCCACTGTGGAAAGCAGTGTGGAATTTCCTCAAAAAGCTGGAAATGGAACTGCCTTTTGATCCAGTGATTCCCCTGCTGGGACTATACCCTAAGAATACCAAAACGCCAATACAAAAGAACCTGTGCACCCCAATGTTCATAGCAGCACAATTGACAATAGCCAAGTGTTGGAAGCAACCTAAATGCCCATCAGTAGATGATTGGATCAAAAAGTAATGGTACATATACACAATGGAATACTACACAGCAGAAAGAAAAAAAGAACTACTAAACTTCGCGACAGCATGGATGGAACTAGAGAGCATTATGCTAAGCGAAATAAGCCAGGGGGCAAAAGACAAATACCATATGATCTCACCTATAAGTGGAACCTAACCAACAATAGAAAGATGCAGGGAAAATAAGACCCGCAACACTGAAAGAAAAAGAAATCAACAGAGACAAGAGGGAAGGAGCGGGGGTGGAGAAAAGGAAGGGAAGAGGAAAGCCAAGGAACATATAGCAAGGACTCATGGACAAAACCAAAGGGGAAGAGCTGAGGGAGGGAAAGAGGGAAGGGGCAAGGGAAAGTGGTGGGGGGTAGGTAGAGACAAATGTATTTGAAAAAATAAATTAAAATTAAATTAAAAAAAAAAAAGAAAAATGGGCAAAGGACCTGAACAGATTCTTCTCCATGGAGGACATACACAGGACCCAGAGACATATGAAAGGATGCTCAGCATCACTAGCCATCAGAGAGATGCAAATTAAAACTACGATGAGATAGCATTTGACACTGGTGAGAAAGGCGGTCATAAATAAATCAACAACGGGTGCTGGTGAGGCTGTGGAGGAAAGGGAACCCTAGTACACCGTTGGTGGGAATGCAGACTGGTACAACCACTGTGGAAAGCAGGTTGGAATTTCCTCCAAAAGCTAAAAATGGAACTGCCTTTTGACTCAGCGATTCCACTGCTGGGATTATACCCAAAGAATCCCAAAACACCAAAAGAACCTATGCACCGCAATGTTCATAGCAGCACAATTAACAATAACCACGTGGTGGAAACAGCCTAAGTGCCCATCAGTAAATGAGTGGATCAAAAAACTGTGTTACATTTACTCAATGGAATACTACACAGCAGAAAAGAAAAAAAGAACTACTACCCTTCGCGACAAGCGTGGATGGAACTGGAGAGCATTATGCTAAGTGAAATAAGCCAGGTGGGTTAAAGACAAATACCATATGATCTCACCTATAAGTGAACCTAATCAACAAAATGGACAAGCAAGGAATATATAACCAGCAACATGGAAATGAACACACTGACAGTAACTAGGGGGGAGGGGATAATGGGGTAAAGAAGGGGAATAGTCATCAAGGAACATGTATAAAGGACCCATAGACAAAGACAGCCAGAGTGGGGAGAGGATTGAATGTGGGAGGTGGGGGTTCGCAGGGTCAGGGATTATAATGAGGGGGAAATGTGGACAACTGTAACTGAATAACAACAACAGAAAGACTCTCAAATCCAAAAATAATTGCTAAGTTCATCATTGGTCTTTGTAATTGAGTATGAAGTAGTAGCAGCTATATTCAGTTTACTAATAGCCTTTTAAATGTCGCTTTTTGATGTATTATAGTACTTCATATGTTCACTACATCTCCCAGACTTATTAGTTATCACAAACCACTGGATGGAGTTTTGTACCCTATGGAACTCGACAGATTACGGGCAATAGGACCGGGAGATACACACATCTTTATCAGTGGTTGCTCCAGGTTGTAGGTTCTGCTGGGCTCACCTTTTGCATTGCCAGCATTTTGGTCAGAAATCCTGAAGGGGCTGAATCGGCGGGGCTCACATAGTATCATTGTTTCGTGGAGATCTTGTTATTGAAGATCCCTACCTTTGATCAGATGGAGGACTATGGATACTTTAAAACTGCACTTTTAGAGATACTAGGAGCTTTGACTATAATTGGCTCTCTGGTCCCACAGTGTACATTGTGAAGTCCAGTTTATAGTGTAAAGTGTGATGACAATGCAGAATTGTTCATTGATGTCGTATTTTCCCAAAGAAAATTAAAAGGAAGAACTAGGAAGTTAGCCTTCTTATCTCCCTTTTCTCATTTTATACCTTTATTTTTAGATTAAACATTTTTTTCAGAACTACCAAAATTAAATAGATAACATATTAGACAGTGGGTTCCTATAAAAGGTGCCCCACAGCTACCTACACATACATATGACCTCTCCTTGAAGGAAAAAAGTATAAAAATTTGGGTTTAAAAAATAATTTGTTAATAACTATTGGATAGCATTTATGTTTGAACTCTAAATAACCAAAGGGAATGGAGGCTTAATCTTATAGTTGGTATTTTTTTAGAGATTTTACTTATTTATTTTTAGGGGGGAGGCAGGAGGGAAAAAGAGAGATAGAGAAAAATTGATGTGTAACAGAAACATCTATTGGCTGCCTCTCACATGCCCCCAGCTAGGACCTGGACTGCAACCCCAGGCATGTGCCCTGACCGAACGGAACCAGTGACCTTTCGCTTTGCGGGACGATGCTTAGCCAACTGAGCCACGCTGGTCAGGGTGTATGTCACATTGTGGGTCCAGAGGTACATGCAGCCAGAACAAAGGCTCCATGGTGTCATCCAGGATGCAGGCTCCTCCTCCCTGCTCTGCCATCTTCCATGTGACATTTGTTCCTGTGACCACAGTAAGGCTGCCACCCCTCCAGGCATCACATCAGCTAGGAAGAAGGGAGAAGAACTGAAGCTTAAAAGAGGGGCTGGTTGAGTCTGACCCTTCTAAAAACTTTCCCTGGAAGACTCTGCTGGCAACTTTCACACCCATTTCATAGACTAGGAATAGCTAATAGGATCCATCCCTAGCTTCAAGGGATTCTGAAAAGGGTCTGTTTTAGCTTTTCAGATCTCAGTTTTGAAGCAAGACAAGAGAAAAGCAGAAAATAAATGGCTATTATTACGTTGCTTAATATCTGTTGAGTGAGTACCATATGCACATTTTAAGTCCTTTATTTCTATTGTTTCTGTAACTGTCACATAACTTTCACATGAGAATAGGTCTGGTTATTATCCTTACCTTACGGATGAGGAACTGAGGTTCAGAGACTTTACATAGTAAGCTGGTTAATATCACACAGTGCAAACTAGACTGAACCTAGATATGCAATGAGGCAGTATTTATTCCAGAGCTGGTCCACTACAGTAACACCAGAGTCAGCCCCAAAAGACCTCAGCATAAGCTTCAGATATAACTTTATGGAAGGAATGTAGATTTTACTCTAACATGAAAGACTTTTAATATATTTTTCTCTTTTTATTCTTTGTCTAGCACTTATAATGGGTATCTAATTATATTTCTAACAATCCGCGACAGTTTTTCTTTCTTTACAGATTTGTCAGCTTTTCCCGTTTACCATGTATTTTCTCTCCATGCTGAAGATATATGCAGACAAATGCAAGGCCTGAAAACTGAGCTCTAACTATTAATAGAAGAAACAGGTGTTTTTCATAGCGGAGAAGTACTTAGGAGTGTGCCTTCTACTAGTCTGATCAGTTAAAGCTTTGTGCTTGCAACATTTGACTCTGGTAGTGGTGCATGCACATGTGTGAAATATCAAACATGGATGTTTACAGTAAATAGTACACCTGGAAACAAAATTTTGAAAGTTAAATAACCACAACACTTCTATTAGATATTTAAAATTTCATTTAATGGTGACTTTTGTAAAATGACTTCCTTCCTTCCAGATCTAGAATTTAATATAATGATTTAATCATGTAAATCTTGGTATTCATTAAATGTAAATTTTAGTTCCTTTGTGGAAGAGATGAATTCTGTTCCCAAACTGGTATGTTGTATAAGTGTGCTTGGATTTATTCTTAACTTTTTCCTGTTCATCATTAGATTAAGTTAATCTGTACTATCAGATTCAATTCACTTATACATTGTTACTTTCTTGTTAACCAGTTGAGAAGCCTGGGAACTTCGTGGGTTCACAGGTTGAGCGTATGTTCTTGGCTGGGAAATAGGGGCTGATCTTTTCCTGCAGTTCATTGGCATTTCTAGATCTCTTTATTTCTGCTGACTCTGGCTTCCCACAGAGAAAACACATAACCAGTTGTTGGTGAGAGTCAACTACCCTAAAAATAAAACAGAATGGGCTGGATCTGTTGTACGCACCACTCCTAGTTCAGACTTGCAAGAATGGTAATTGACATTACAGTAACTGGTATTTGGACATTCAACACAATTTTTGTTAAAATATACTTAAATTCTTTTTTTAAAAAATTTATTTTAGAGAGAGGAGAGGAGAGGGAGAGAAACATTGATTTGTTGTTCCACTTACTTATGCATTTATAGATTGATCTTGTATGTGCCCTGACCAGGGATTGAACCCATAGCCTTGAAGTATCAGGATGACACTCCAACCAACTGAGCTACCCAGACTGAATTATCTTTCAGTGTAGGATTTTTTGATGTGAAGGAGATCCCCAAGGCAGTTATTCTGAATTGAAAACTCCAAAATAAAACTGTTAATAGAATCTATAGAGTAATTAAATAATGTAGTTGCCACCCCCTCCCACCTTGAAAAAAAGGAGAGAGAAAATGTTGGCTGTATTTATTGTGGGTTTGTTGTTTTTTGGGTGTTTTTTTTTTTTGGTGGGGTTATGCATGAAAATGACTGTGACTCATCTATTTATTTGTATTGGTTGCTTAGGCATTTCCTTTGGGTAGGCCTACAATGTGTTAAAATTCAGTAGATTAGATAGCAAATGCATGTGATGAGAGAACAGTCAAGTTATTAAGTAGCTTTCTTTTCAAGGTTTTAATTGTGGTGTTTTTATATTCCTGGATTTTAATTGTCTGAACTATTGAGTATTGTATTTTGTACCCTCCCTTATTTCCATCTTTAATTTTCAGAAAGAGCCCATTTCATTTTGGTTTATGAAAATGTGTGTGATTTATGATTCATTTATTATTATTTTTATCCATGTTGTTTCCCAGCCAACAACTGTCTTTTGCAGTCCTGATTGATTTGTTTCATTGTGACTTAGTCTTGAAGAATTAAACTCTCCATTACTGACATTTAAGGTTTTGGGCGATTAACTTTTGTAATCATTCTTGATCAAATAAATTCAACTCATTGTGATGGAATGTATGGCTTTTGGTGGACAAAAATGACTAAGAGACTCAGAAGGATCTGTAAATGTTTCTGTAGAAATTCCAGTTGGAAATATTGTTCTATTGTTTTAGGTAACTGAAAACCATTCTGGTCACTGTTATCATGGACTGTGTGCTCTACAAAAACACCATTTATGATCAATGCTGGGCAAATGGACTGTGCTCTCAAATCATTCCTGTTGTGTTAGAGTCACCTTACAAAAAGGCATGGGCTTGGGTACATTTGTTGTGTGGCTTTGTACAGACCTTACCTGGGATTGATTGGCTGTTGAATTCTGGGGACCAAAGTTCACTGAGCCCCTCTGGATTGTGCTAGGAGGTTGATCCTGAATCATTTGCCTTGCGTTGGTTCCAGGGAAGCTGCCCGGGAGTGTCGCAGGAAGAAGAAAGAATATGCCAAATGTCTTGAAAATTGTGTGGCTGTGCTTGAAAACCAAAACAAGACTCTCATTGAGGAACTCCAGGCCCTTAAAGATCTTTATTGCCATAAAGCAGAATAACTGTCTTTGACTTCGACCTTGTTTACTGTGAACTCTAATCAAGGCAGGAGATGCAGCAGTTCTACTAATTACTATGTAGACATATGGAAGGGATACTTGTGACCCTTGAGAATCCTGCTTGGCTTAGTGTTTAAAATTGAGTTGGGAGTGTTGTTCCAAGATTTGGAATGCAACCATGATCTCATATACCAAGCTCACTTCAGCCTGTTTGTCAATGACATGCAAAAATTGTTTTGTTTGCCCTTTTGCTTTTTTTTTTTTTTCAGGGAAGCTGCTAAAGAATGTCGACGTCGAAAGAAAGAATATGTAAAATGTCTGGAGAGTCGAGTTGCAGTGCTGGAAGTTCAGAACAAGAAGCTTATAGAGGAGCTTGAAACCTTGAAAGACATTTGCTCTCCTAAAACCGATTAGTAGTAGTACTTAACTATGAACTGATTACAACATGTACAGCTGCTTTTGAAGGCAATACAATATGTAGTCGGCAAGAATTATGGCTTTTTTCCTTTGTATCATTCATCATATTCTCTAATCTCTAACATTCCTAAAATGCTTCATTGTATGTAGTGAACTCTTAGCTGTAACTTCAATTTTTAAAAAGACACAAACTGTAAAAAAAGTGTATTTAGCAAATTCTTTTTTAAGTATATATTATTGATTATGCTCTTACAGTTGTCCCATTTTTTCTCCCCTTTATCCCCCTCCGCTCTGCACCCGCCCTCCATCCAGCATCCCCCCCACCCACTTAGTTCATGTCCATGGGTCATACATATAAGTTCTTTGGCTTCTCCATTTCCTAAAGAATTCTCAAACTCCCCCTGTCTTTTTAGTACCTACCAATTATGCTTCTTATTCCCTGCAGCATTTCCCCCACTCTCCCTTCCCCTTCCCCTTCCCCACTGATAACCCTCCATGTGATCTTCATTCCTGTAATTCTGTCCCTGTTTTGGTTGTTTACTTAGTTTCATTTTGTTTTTATTTTTTAAGTTCAGTTGTTGATAGTTGAGAGTTTGTTGTCATTTTACTGTTAGTAGTTTTGAAATTCTTCTTTTTCTTAGATAAGCCCTTCTAACATTTCATACACTAAGGGCTTAGTGATGATGAACTCCTTTAACTTTACCTTTCTGGGAAGCACCTTATCTGCCCTTCCATTCTAAATGATAGCTTTGCTGGATAGAGTAATCTTGGATATAGGTCCTTGCCTTTCATGACTTTGAATACTTCTTTCCAACCCCTTCTTGCCCATAAGGTTTCTTTTGAGAAATCAGCTGTAGGTTCATGGGAACTCCTTAGTAGGTAACTCTCTTTTTCTCTTGCTGCCTTTAACATTCTCTCTTTATCTTTAATCTTGGGTAATTTAATTATGAGGTGTTTTGGTGTGTTTCTTTTTGGGTCCAACTTCTTTGGGACTCTCTGAGCTTCCTGGACTTACATGTCTATTTCCTGTTCCAGATTGGGGAAGTTTTCCTTCATTATTTTTTCAAATAAGCTTTCGATGTCTTGCTCTTCCTCTTCTGCTTCTGGAACCCCTATGATTTGGATGTTGGAACATTTAAAGTTGTCCCAGAGGTTCCTAAGCTTCTCCTCATTTTCCTGAATTCTCATTTCTTCATTCTGTTCTGGTTGAATGTTTATTTCTTCCTTCTGTTCTATATCTTTGATTTGAGTCTCATTTTCCTTCTTTTTATTGTTGGTTCCCTACACATTTTTCTTCCTTTCACTTTGCATAGCCTTCACTTTTTCCCCTATTTTGCAACCATACTCAACCATTCCTGTGAGCATCCTGAGTAAACCAGTGTTTTGAACTCTGCATCTGATAGGTTGGCTATCTCCTCGTCACTTAGTTATTTTTCTGGAGTTTTGATCTGTTCTCTTATTTGGACCATTTTTCTTTGTCTCAGCACACCTGTTACATTGCAAGGGTGGAGCATTAGGTAATAGCCAGAGTGGTGCAACCCATTTTGCTGCATTGTGGTGTAGTATAGATGAATGTTTGTTCTTTAATTTCTTAGTTGTCAGACTTCCATACAGTTCGATTTTTCTGGCAGTTCTGGTTGTTTTTTGTTTTTAAATTGATTGTTGTCCTTCTTTTGGTTGTGCAAAGAAGCAAAGTGAACCTACCTATGCCTTGCCAGAAGCCCGTATTTAGCAAATTCTTAAAAGGCAACATTTGTAAGGCTTCTTCCAATGCCACATATTTGCAGTTCTCAATCTCTGTGTCCTGAATAGAGTGCTGTACAATAAAATTTACTGCGGGTCTTTCAAAAATCATTTTAGGAAAGGATGATCAAAGATAATTCATCCAGCAGTACAATAAAACTATACCACAAAAAATATCTTAGGAAAGAACTGAAAGAATCTAATAACATGACTATTTGAAAAAAATAGCCTATAAATGAATTTATGGCAGGTACAGATTTTTATATTAGTTAATTTGTAAAGAAAATATTGCATTGCTGTCCTTGAATGCTATAGTTGGAGAACATTTTGAATGGAACCATGTTGGCTACACTTGTAGTGTTTGGTGGTCATTTAACTACCTGAACATTTCCTACAGTTTTTACGCCTGTGTCATAGAAAAGATCTCACAGAACCTCTAGTGATGGTTTGATATTACCTATAGAAAATTACAAGTTTTTACTACTTAGAATGAATTAAAAGTTAAAGTTAGAATAGCATTTGCATACCCTCAGGGGTATGTGAGCTGATTTGCACACAGGGTCTGATTTCTGGAAATGCTCTGCCATCTCTCCAGGAGGATTCCCTAGACTTTCTACACAGAAGAGCCACTATAAGAGGTTCAGTATGTGTGATGGAGTAGGCCTTTCTGTATATTGTCTGGAAATCTTTGTAGGAGTCTTGACGTAAAGACAACCCAAGATTTTATTTTCCATTTCAAAACAGCTTGAAGTCTACATTATATCAAATATTTTTTATGTCATACATTTAGGTGAAGTCCATTACATTGAGACAGCAGCGTTATTACTGGTATCCACATTTCATTCTATGTTTACAATAAAAAGCTCCAAGGTATAAGCCCAAAGCCCTAACCATATGATGCTGTGTCTTCCCTCATTCACTTGTGAGACCTTTGTTGAAGGCCTGCTCTGTGCTAGACTCTGCTGTATTTTCTTTTTTTTAAAGTATATTTTATTGATTATGCTATTACTGTTGTTCCAATTCCCCTCCCCTCCCGCCCCCTCTGCCTGGTACCCTCATTCCCTCCAGCAATTCCCCCACTCTTAGTTCATGTCCATTGTTCATGCATATAAGTTCTTTAGTTTCTCTGCTTCCTATATTATTCTTAACATCTCCCTGTCTGTTTTGCACCTACCAGTTTGTACTTCTTAATCCCAGTATCTTTCCCCCCATTCTCCTCCTCCCCTCTCCCAGCTGATAACCCTCCATATGATCTCCATTTTTATGATTATGTTCCTATTCTGGTTGATTGCTTAGTATGTTTTTGTTTTTTAGATTCAGTTGTTGATAGTTGTGGGTATGTTATCATTTTAATGTTCATAGTTTTGATCTTCTTTCCTTAAGTCCCTTTAACATTTCATATAATAATGGCTTGGTGAGAATGAACTCCCTTAGCTTTACCTTGTCTGGGAAGCTCTTTATATGCCCTTCAATTCTAAATGATAGTTTTGCTTTATAGAGTAATCTTGGATGTACGTCCTTGCTTTTCATCACTTTGAATACTTGCCAATCCCTTCTTGCCTGCGAATTTTCTTTTGAGAAATCAGCTGATAGTCTTATGGGAAATCTTTTATAGGTTACTTTCTGCTTTTCTCTTAATGCTCTTAAGATTCTCTCTTTATCTTTAACCTTTGGCATTTAATTATGATGTATCTTGGTGTGGTCCTCCTTGGATCCAACTTGTTTGGGACTGTGCTTCCTGGACTTGTATGTCTATTTCCTTCACCAAATTAGGGATGTTTTCTTTCATTATATTTTCAAATAAGTTTTCAATTTCTTGCTCTTCCTCTTCTCCTCCTGGCATCTCTATGATTCAGATGTTGGTACATTTGGAAATGTCTCAGAGCCACCTTATTCTCTCCTCATTTTTTTGAATTCTTGTTTCTTCTTTCCATTCTGGTTGAATGGTTATTTCTTCCTTATGTTCCAATTTGTTGATTTGAGTCCCACCTTCCTCCCCTTCACTGTTTCCCTGTGACGTTTTCTTCATTTCAGTTAGTGTAACCTTCATTATTTCCCTTATGCTTTTGCCATACTCAATGAGATCTTTAAGCATCTTTAGCACCAGTGTTTTAAAGTCTGCATCTGATAGGCTGGCTATCTGTTTGCTTAGTTCTTTTACTGGGGTTTTGTTCTATTCTTTCATATAAACCATATTTCTTTGTTTCCTCAATTTGGAAGCCTCCCTGTGTTTGTTCTGTGCAGTAGGTAGACCTATTTGATACCCTGCCTTGGTGCACCTGTTACATTTTATGGGGTGGAGCATTAGGTAATCACCAGGGAAGGGTAGTCCACTTTGACATTTTGTAGCTTTGTATGTGGGGAAGGGGTCAGAGAGGGGGCAATGCTGCTGCCTGACTGCTGGAGGCTTGTTCAGCACTTGCCTGCTTTTTAGTCACTTATGCAACTGGCGCTCTTCTAGCTGTTGCCCTGGTGGTGATTCCCAGAGTAGGTGGGTTTGTGTGCATTCTAAGACACTGCAGGCCCTTTAAACAGACTCTCCTGAGACACTGGTGGTTTCTTCTGCTGCCCCAACCCCTACTGGTTTTCGTCCAGGAGTTATGAGGCTTTATTTTCCCTGTGCTGGAACCCTGGCCTTTGCAGTCTGGCCTGGGGCTCACTCCCCAGGTATCCCTAATGTGGGACCACTCATTCTACCACCTCACTGCTGCTACACCACATCCTTTCCACCCAGCTCCCTGTCTCTACCCCTCCTACCCATCTGGACGAATATGTCTTCTTAAATCCTTGGTTGTTGGTCTTCCATAGAGTTTGATTTTCTGGCAGTTCTGGGTGTTTTTTGTTTTGAGGTTAGTTGTGATCCTTCTTACGGTTGTGGAAGGAGGCAAAGTATGTCTGCTTATGCCTCCATCTTGACCTGAAGTTCCGCTGTATTTTCTGCTATCACTTGTGATTTGTTGAGGATGCCTCCACCTCACCCCTATTTTCGGTAGTAGAAATGGTCCATGCATATGGGAGGTACAGCAACAGGAGGTCATTTATATAACATCTAACTGCCGTTCCCCTGTTTCATAATTCTGTTACTTGTGTTTTTAAAAGATTTTATTTATTTATTTTTAGAGAGGAGAAGGAAGGGAGAAAGAGAGGGAGAGAAACATCAATGTGTGGTTGCATCTCACGCTCCCCCTACTGGGACCAGGCCTGCAACCCAGGCATGTGCCTTGCACTGGGAATCACACCGGCAACCCTCTAGTTTGCAGGCTGGTGCTCAATCTGCTGAGCCACACCAGCCAGGGCTCTTACTTACTATAACTCCCAGAAGGCAGGGCATACCACTTGGGACTCTGTTTGTAAATACTGATTCTTCCTTTAGAATCTGAGCTTTGAATTTCTTTTATCTCAATTTTTGTCTTTTACAGAGAAGTAAGATGAGGAAAGAAGAAAAGAAAGAGGAAAAGGAAAACCCCAAGTTTCAGGTGAAGGGATACGGTGCTTTGTACTCAGTCATGAATGAATTCAGTTAGTCACTGAACCAAATGTGTGCCCAGTGGTGGACACTGAGCAGACCCAGGAACCAACAGACAGGATGAAGACAGGCAGTAGATGTATTGTGTATTAGAATTGGAGAAACCTGCAGACAGGGACTTCATAAGAAACTGATCCTGCAGGAGGCAGATTCTG
>NW_026555225.1:0-9640 GCF_021234165.1 Pteronotus mesoamericanus | reverse complement strand
AGAGGCCCTGGCTGGTGTGGCTCAGTGGACTGAGCGCTGGCCTGCAAACCAAAGGGTTGCCAGTTTGATTTCCTGCCAGGGCACATGCCTGGGTTGCAGGCCAGGTCCCGAGTAGGGAGCGCGTGAGGTGCAATCATGCATTGCTGTTTCTTTCCCTCTCTTTTCCCCTCCCTTTCCCTCTCTCTAAAAATAAATAATAAATAAATAACCTTTAAAAATAAATATATAAAAACTGTAATGAGATGTTACTTCCCATCTTTTAGAATGGCTATCATCAATAAATCAACAAAACACAAGTGTGGCAATTTTGCGAGAAAAGTGCACCATCAGGCATTGTTGGTGGGATTTCAGACCGGTGCAGCCACTGTAAAAAACAGTATCGACTTTCCTCAAAAAAATTAAAAATGAAACTGCTTTGTGACCCACCAATTTCACTTCTGGGAATTTATCCAAAGAAACCCAAAGCACTAATTCAAAAGAATATATGGAACCCTATGTTCACTGTAGCATTATTTACAATAGCCAAACTTCAGAAGCAGCTCAAGTGCCCATCTTAGATGAGTGGATAAAACAGCTGTGGTACATTTCCACAATGGCATACTACTCAGCTGCAAAAAAAGAAGGAAATTTTACCCTTTACAACAGCATGGATGGAACTGGAGAGTTTTATGCTAAGTGACATATGCTAGTCAGAGAAAGACAAGACATATGACATCACTTATGAGGAATCTAATGAACAAAATGAATTAACAAGCAAAATGGTGACAGACTCAGAGAGAGAGAGCAGGCTGACAGCTCTTGGCAGGGACTGGATGGGGGGAGATTGAGCACAAAAGAAAAGAACTCATGGGCACGAACAACAGAGTGGTGACTGCAGGGGGAGAAGGGGTGGAGGGAGTGGAAGACGGTATAGGTGTAACGGAAAATGCAGGTTCTGCTACCTGCTGCAACAAAAGCCAAACTTTCTTTGGGGGCGGCACGTAAAATTGAGAACATTTTAATAGTCATTTAGTAAACGTTATGTAACCATTAAATATTACAAAAGGTAGCATGGGAAAAATGCTAATGCTAGAAACATAAAATAGAACAAAAACTATTACAATTCTGTAAAACTGTAATGCACAAAGTAGAAGGAGACAAAAATAATAAATACAAGTATTTAATAGGGCAAAATTGGAATTGATTTCTAGTAACACTATTCTAACAAATGTTCAATAAATTAAAAGGAAACACACTAGCCTAAACTTCAGAAAAGCTATAAAATTGAAAAAGCAAAGGTTTATGTTAAGTTAGGCAAACTAAAGAATATTTAGGGAACATATGTATAAATTTAATATACATGAAGATAAGCACAGATAGTGCCAAAATAACCAAAATGCGCTAGGTATTTTTCCAAATGGCTTTTGCTAATTATTGGGTTGGCCAAAAAGTTCATTTAGTTTTTTCTATACAATGGCTCTAGTAGTGCTTAGTTGTCTTTAACTTCATTTTAAACAATTTTGTTAGATGTATTGTGACAGCTGTCATATCAGCGTGCATTTAAAAAAACTTATCAAAGTTGAATTTTTATGCAGCCATTTTAATATTGAAGGTGGAAGAAAATACACAACATTGTAGGCATATTATGCTTTATTATTTCAAGAAATGTAAAAACACAACTGAAATGCAAAAAGAAGATTGTGCAGTGTATGGAGAAGGTGCTGTGACTGATCGAACATATCAAAAGTTCTTCTGCAAAGTTTCTTGATACTGTTGACATTTTGGTGAAATAATTCTTTGCTGTGGGGCTGTCTTATGCATTGGAAGATGTTCAGCAGCACCTCTAGCCTCTAAGCACTAGAAGCCAATAGTGGAAGACAGCTGACATACTCAAAATATTGAAGTCAATAAAGTTACTGGAGAAAATGAAAAATATGTCTTTTATTTTATGTAAAAAACCATACAGGCTTTTTGGCCAACCCAATATTATATGTATTGATTTTTTATAAGGATCAGTTGAATATCCAATTATAGTTATTCATTGGGTTTTAAAAGAGAGATTCTATTATTTTCCCAGGTTGATACAAATAATAATATCCACAAACCTGATCTAATAAATGTTAGTTATAGGTAGTAGGAGTTTGATGCATAGCATATAATTTTTTGATATTCATATAGCTTCCAATAAAAAGCATCCCTGCAAAATATAAAAGAGCTGACATAATAACCATTTCTACTATTATCTTAGTTTAAAAATATAAAACAAACACCCCAAGTAAAAAAGTAAATGCAGGAATTTCTGGAATACATGTTTAACAGATTATAATATATTGTCCAAAATATGAAATAAACAATCTAATAAAGTATGTAAAAGAGAGCTTCCAAGAAATGCAATCAGATCTACAGAAGACATTATGTACCTTAAAAATATACAAAATCCCTGAAAGCTCCTTCCTTAATGACAATTAAAATATGAACACCTAAACTCTGAATTACCACAATATTATATTTTAAATAATTAAAAAATTAATGGCAGTAGCATCTTCTCAAAGGAAGATTAAACATATTTTAGGAAAGCAGCATATACACCACCATAAATTTGGAAGATTCTTCTAATTACTTTGCAAAGACTAGGACTCTTAATTATAACTCAGTTATTGGTGGCCTTAATGATGCCTGAACTTCCTTAAATCTGTTTCTTGATCTGTGGAAAGCCATCTCTATTTTCTTTCTAACATACTTTACATCAATGTTCCTGCAATTTTGAAAAAAAGCATTTACAATGTATTCCTCAACTCAGTGAAACAAGTTTAAATAAGATATAATTGCAACTGAATGTGTCTTTCGGGGCACTTAACCCTACAGGGCTGACTTTTTAACAAGCTTCTCATCTTCATAGCTTGGGTACAAACGACCAAGGATACAGTGTTAATTAAAGATTATGTCTAGAAAGGCTATCACTGACAGCGCCAGTGATTATTATTTCCAAATAGGACAAAGTGTACTGAGAGGAACAGTTTTTGTTCTGATTTCAAAGATATACATTCAGTTTATGCATTGTTACTGTTTCTGTGATTTAAAATCCCTAAGAAAGTGTATCTTTCACATTACAATTTATGGATTAGTCAGTAGGCCTAAATTCCATCAGCTGTAATCCGTTTTATTCCATCACATGCACTGTAGTGCTACTCTTGAAAAGCCAAACTTTTGAGACAGGTTCTGCTGGTGCAACAGGAAATGTTAATTCAAGTGCTGCAACCTGGGAAGAATGGTGGACTCCCGTCTGAAAGACCATCCTGCTCAAGCCCATGGTTCTTATAGGGATGGGGAGAGAAAGACTTTTTTTCTATCCAATTATATCACAAGCTTTTGACATGCCTGGGCCCTGTCCATTCATCTTTCTAGCTTTTGGCACGCTTGGTGTATGAGCCTCCCCCTGTGCCCTCTTGGCCAATGGGGGAGACTCCCTGGTGTTCCCTAACTGTTTAAGGTAGTTGAGGCCAGGGGAGCAGCGGGACCTGCAGCAGGAAGTCTAGAGATGCTACGGCCCTCAGCCCACCTCCCGATTTTGGGCATGGCACCTGCACATCCAGGGGGGCTGGATGGAGTCCCCTCTGCGGCCCCCGTGTGGCTCGCCTTTCTGAAGCAGCCAGCCAGGCCCGTGCTCCAACTGATGGCTGCCTACAGTAACAATTCCCTACTTCAAAACTCTGGACCCTTGTAATCTTACAAGGGTAAATGAATGGAGGTCTGATCTTGAGCTTCTCCATGCTGTCAAGAGTCATAGCCTCACCTATCCTGGGGTCCAGAGATTCTTGCTATCCACTAAAGCAAAAAAGAGTGCCAAGAATAGAGGAAAGTCTTTATATGAGAGAGGACTGCTCCCTCTGGAAGGCAGCATAGGCGGTGTCTAGAAGATGGCACTGCTGACCAAGCAAAGCTGGTAGCGTGCTTCATGTTTCAAGAGGCAGTGTTGCAGACAGGCTTCCAAAATGAGACCTATTGTGTAGACAAGCAATCAAGTATTTAGTGAGGGGTATGCTTAGTAGTGCAGAGGGAATTGTAATGAAATCAGAAACTGGAGAGACTAAAGGATCCCCACGATCTAACCCTGAATGGGGTTTTGGGTGGCACACCCAACAGTGGGATCAATTTGCTGAGGAAGCTGCTAGCTGGGAAATGCAGACAAAGTCATTATCAGTCCAAGCAGCACATAAAGTACAGCAATTGTCAAAAAATAATAAAATAAAATGTAACATTGTTACTTAGCTTTGAAAGGTGCTGTCCCTCCTCAAAAGAGGAATTTTAAATCTCCTTCGGGAGTGCAGGTCCAGCTTTCCCTTGCAGTATCGACAGAAGCAGTGAGATCCGAGTCCTCTTCAGGCAGCGCCCGCTTTCTCCGTGTGTGGTGGATCCGAGGCTTGACTCCTGTGAGCTTTAGGGAAGAGTGCGTTGTCAGGAGGACATCAAAGGGACTGGACCATTGCTGGCTAGCTGCTGTTCAGGACCTTGAGTCTTCCAGGTCTTTAGTAAGACCCAGCTGGAACAGGTGTAAGGACTTACCAGATGCTTAGATGGACCTGCAATGAGAAAACCTGTACAAACTTGTCAGTGTTTGCCCTAAATGTTTACATACTGTTTGATTTTTTGATTCACGTTCTAAATCTAAAGGGAGTGTTCCTAAAACAGAAACTTGGAAGAGTCTCCCATAAACTGTCTCAAAAGGGCTTACTTTAAGACCACTTCAGACACTACCCTAGTCCAAAGCAAGGCAACAGGGAGTGCCTGGTTTCATTTCAAATGTGTTTCCTGGCATGTTTTCACCAGGGTCTTTATTCTGTGGTAATTTTCTGAATCTTCCCTGTAGACCGGGGTCTCCAAAATGCATGTAGTTGCCATTGACTCTGTAGTGCCTGTCCTGTCTTCTGGGAGATTTCTGAAGTGAATGATGGTTTTTATTGCTTTGAATGCTGTAAGGGAGTCTAAACCTAGGGATTATTTCTTTGAGTAGAAGTCTTGCTACCCCAGTTGCCATCTCAGTTCTAGTGGGGTATGCCTCTACCCATCCAGAAAAGGTGTCCACAAAAACTAATGAAAATTTAAAGTTCCCTGTGGTTTTAGACATCTGTGCAAAGTCAAGTTGCCAGTCCTCAAATGGGCATATCCCTTTATTTTGTACTCCCTTTCCATTTGGGGCACTCTGTCTTAGGATTGTTTTTGGTGCATATCTGAAAGGCCTAAATAATCCCTTGAATGGTCCTTTGTAAGTGAAGATCCTTCAAATGTGGTCTGATGAGGTCCATTAAAGTATTCCTTCCCTAACAGGTCCCTTCATTAGGTGCTTGGGGATGGGATATATTAGAGTTTTTGGGAGTAAGATCATACCACGTGTTGATTTTTCATATAGAATTAGGGTCAGTGTTAGAGACTCCCCATTCATGGGCCTGTTCCTTATCTTGTTCTGTTAATGGGGTTTAAACTCTGAGAAGTCCAGGTGGGGGCTTAGAGCCCCACGGAGTGGCGGCCCTTGTGCAGCTTGTCCTGCTGCTTTATCAGCAGTTTGGTTTCCCTGGCTTGTTTGGGAACTGTCCTTCTGGTGTCCTGGGCAGTACATTATGGCAATATGGTTTGGTTGATTCACTGCCTCTGGTAATTGTTAAATCCCTGTTGCATGTTTGATGTCCTTCCTCGAGGTTAAGAGCCCTCTGTCATTCCATATTGCCCCATGGGCATGAACTACCATGAAGGAATATTTAGAGTCAGTGTAGATGTTAACCTTCTTTCCCTGGGACAGTTCTAAGGCTCTGGTGGGGGCTATCAGGTCAGCCTTTTCTGCTGAGGTTGTACAGCAAGGGACGGGGCTTCTATCACCTTGTCTATGGTAACTACAGTGTACCTGGCTCATTCATGACCATTCTTCATGAAACTGCTCCCATCTGTATACGCATATAATTCCCAGTGAGGTTCCGTCAGTGACTAGTCCAATAGATCCGGTCTGCTGGAAGAAGCTTGGTCAATGGTTTCTAAGCAATCATGTTGGAGGTCTGAGCTACTCTATGAGTCCGGGAGTTAAGGTAGCTGGGTTTAAGGTAGTGGTGGTTTGTAAGGTGACATTTGGGTTGTCTAACAAAATGGCCTGATATTTTTCCATGTGCCCGGCTGTCAGCCGATTCCCTCTTGTCTGTTCTAACAGAGTTAGGACCTGGTGTGATACATATACAGTAGTAGGTTGCCCCAGGGTGAATTTCTCTGCTTCCTGTAAGATGGCACAGGGTAGCTGCTATTGCCCCAGAGGCATGGTGGCCATCCTTTTGTCATCTAGCTTCTTTGAGAGACAGGTTATGGGTTGACGGGTACTTTTCCAGGGTCTGGGTTAGTACCCCAAGTCCAATTCCTTGCCTTTCATGAATGTATAATTTTAAAGGTTTCTGTGAATTGAGCAATCCTACTGTGAGGGCTGAGACTAGTTTTTCATTCAAGGTATCAAACGCTGCTTGACAGTCTCTTGTCCATTCAAGGGTTCTGATTCTAGTCCTTTCAAGGAATTAGACAATGGTTTCACTAAAAGGCCAAAGTTTACAATCTAAATTCAGCAAAACTGTAATCCCTAAGGATCTACAAAGCGGTCTCTAGTTCTCTGGGATTTTTATTGCAGCAATGGCTCGTTTTCTATCCGCCATCAAGCTCCTAGTGCCCTATTTCAGTTGGAATCCCAGTTATGCCACCTCCTGTTTGCAAATCTGGGCCTTCTGAGACACTTTATGCCCTCATTTTGCCAAATGATTCAGAACAGTGATGGTGTTGAGCAACCTGTCTTCATAAGTAGTGCTAACTATTAATAAGTCATCTATATATTATAGAAGAATTCCTGATTTCAATGGAATACCCATGAAATCTTTTGCTAATATTTCCCCAAATGTGGTCAGGGAATTCTTAAATCCTTGGGGCAACAGAGTCCACAGTACTGGGGTGTGGCTTTTGTTTCTGGGTTATGCCACTCAAAGGCAAATAACAGTTGAGTCTATTCATCTCTTGGGAAGCAGAGAAAAGCATCCTTAAAGTCTAGGACTGAAAACCACTTGCTATCCCTGGGCACTGTGATCAACAATGTGTAAAGGTCCTGGACAATGTCATGTATGGTCCTAAGATCCTGTACAAATTGATACTCATTAGAGTGAGGTTTCCTGACTGGCAAAATGGGGTCGTTATAGAGAGAAAAGCATGGCTGAATTAATCTTGATTTTAAGAATTTCTGCAATACTGGTTGAATTTCCTCTAAAGCTTTCTTTTTAAAGAGGTATTTTTTTTAGCTTTTTTTCCGCAATGGGTTTGCTACCAGAACACAGGTGTCAAGAAAACCACCACTAAATCAAAGCCAAAATGGGGAAGGAAAAGACTCACATCAACATTGTCGTCATTGGACACGTAGATTTGGGCAAGTCACCACTACTGGTCACCTGATCTACAAATGTGGTGGGATTGACAAGAGAACCATCGAAAAATTTGAGAAGGAGGCCGCTGAGATGGGGAAGGGCTCCTTCAAGTATGCCTGGGTCTTGGATAAACTGAAAGCTGAATGTGAGCGTGGTATCACCATTGATATCTCCCTATGGAAATTCAAAACCCACAAGTATTACGTGACCATCATTGATGCCCTAGGACACAGAGACTTTATCAAAAACATGATTACAGGCACATCTCACGCTGATCTTGCTGTCCGGATTGTTGCCGCTGGCGTTGGTGAGTTTGAAGCAGGGATCTCCAGGAATGGGCAGACCCGTGAGCACACCCTTCTGGCTTACACACTGGGTGTGAAACAGCTGATTGTTGGTGTTGACAAAATGGATTCCACTGAACCTCCCTACAGCCAGAAGAGATATGAGGAAATTGTTAAAGAAGTGAGCACCTACATTAAGAAAATTGGCTACAACCCTGACACAGTAGCATTTGTGCCAATTTCTGGTTGGAATGGCGACAACATGCTGGAGCTAAGTGCTAACATGCCTTGGTTCAAGGGATGGAAAGTCACCCGCAAAGATGGCAGTGCCAGTGGAACCACAGTGCTTGAAGCTCTGGATTGCATCCAGCCACCAACTTGTCCAACTAACAAGCCCCTGCGTCTGCCCCTCCAGGACGTCTACAAAATCGGTGGTATTGGTACTGTCCCTGTGGGCTGAGTGGAGACTGGTGTTCTCAAACCTGCCATGGTGGTCCCTTTGCTCCGGTCGATGTTACAACTGAAGTCAAGTCTGTTGAAGTGCACCATGAAGCTTTGAGTGAAGTTCTTCCTGGAGACAATGTGGGCTTCAATGTCAAGACTGTGTCTGTCAAAGATGTTTGTC
This sequence comes from Pteronotus mesoamericanus, assembly GCF_021234165.1. NCBI lineage: Eukaryota > Metazoa > Chordata > Mammalia > Chiroptera > Mormoopidae > Pteronotus > Pteronotus mesoamericanus. The sequence continues at coordinate 1,319 of NW_026555225.1, read as the reverse complement.
ATGGCAATGTGGTGGTGACAGCAAAAATGACCCACCAATGGAAGCAGCTGGCTTCACAGCTCGGGTGATTATCCTCAACCATCCTGGCCAAATCAGTGCTGGTTATGCACCTGTTCTGGATTGTCACACAGCTCATATTGCTTGCAAATTTGCTGAGCTGAAGGAGAAGATTGATCGTCATTCTGGTAAAAAGCTGGAAGAGGGCCCGAAGTTTTTGAAATCTGGTGATGCTGCCATTGTTGATATGGTTCCTGGCAAGCCTATGTGTGTTGAAAGCTTCTCTGACTATCCCCCTCTGGGCCACTTTGCCGTTCGTGACATGAGACAGACAGTTGCTGTTGGTGTCATCAAAGCAGTGGACAAGAAGGCAGCTGGAGCTGGCAAAGTCACCAAGTCTGCCCAGAAAGCTCAGAAGGCTAAATGAATATTTTCCCCAACACCTCCCACCCCAGTCTTAATCGGTGGTGGAAGAACAGTCTCAGAACTGTTTGTCTCAATTGGCCACTTAAGTTTAATAATAAAGGACTGGTTAATGATTACAATGCATCGTAAAACCTTCAGAAGGAAAGGAGAATGTTTTGTGGACCATTTGGTTTTTTGGTGTGTGGCAGTTTTTAAGTTATTAGTTTTTAAAATCAGTACTTTTTAATGGAAACAACTTGACCAAAATCTGTCACAGAATTTTGAGACCCATTAAAACAAAGTTTAATGAGAAACCTGTGTGTTCTTTTGGTCAACACTGTAACTTTATGTTTAGGTTAAAAGACTTTTAAGAGTAGCCCATAACCTATTTCTGGTATTATATCTTTATATCTGCTGATAATTTAGAAATGAATAATTCTGTTAGGGATTTTTGTGTGTGTGTGGGTGGGAATATTTTCACTTTGTCCTGTTTATGTAGGAGGAATCTGTTTATGTAGTAAAAGCAATGGGGGTGCGGGGGTGCTCCGGTGCAATACTAAGTAGGTTGGGACAAATAGGCAAAGTAACTATGTAAGCCGGTTTATAAAGGCCAAATTTTGGTACATAAAAGTCCATGTGTTTCATATAAAATTTGTAGTTAACATCACTATTGAGTAAATTTGTTAATGTCAAATTTTAGTTTCAATCTTTACTGAAATGTGAATACACGTTTACAAGTGATGAGCTAGTTTAAAGAACTTAAAGTGAGGCTTAAGTAATATTGAGCACTGTCTTGCTAGTTAATTGTATCTAGATTCTAGGAAAAATAAATGATACTGGGAGTTGAAAAAAAATTAAAAATTAAGAGGTATTTTTTTAATCCATGAACTCTGAAAAATTAACCCTTTCTTTTAGGT